>NC_061122.1:168831176-169079890 GCF_002878395.1 Capsicum annuum
CAATAGTACAATTTCTAATTTAAATTGCAATCTAAAGCAATAAAGTGGATTTTATATCTAAACTGAGATCAAAAGATAAAATCTTTATCAAAAGCTGAAAATAATCTAGTCATAGGGTGCTTATAACACAATCAATCTTGAAATAACAATATTCGATTAGGGCTTTACAACTCATGTATCAAATTCATGTTAAAATATCATAATATTCATGCTTGGTAAAGAAAATAATGATAATTCAATTCATAATCTGAAATTTACTGCAATACGAATGAAAATATAGAAATAGACATGCAATTCAACATCAAAATATCTGAAAAACTCATTACCTTGCAAATAACAATAATGGGTATGAATCCTAGTTTAAATCTCATGTATATTCATACAGAATAATATAAATTTGTAGTTAAAAGCTACTTTTGGGCACAAGTACGAAAGAGGATCCTTATTCATAAACCCCACATACCTTAATTGATGAAATTTCTAAGGAAACTTGAATTTGAATCTCTATTTGAGCTCTTAAAGATGAACTCTTGAGTATCTTGATTTAGGAATCCTCAATTTTAGGTTTTCTTGGAGAAAAAATGGAGGAAATGGAATTTCTTAGAGAGAATTGATGAAAATATGCATAAAGTGCTTAAGAATGAGCTTAATTCCTCGTTTTGGACGAATTGGAAGCTTGGGAATTGACCTAATTGACCTTTTTAAATTTTTAATCGAAACTAGAAAAAGGTGAAATTTTTGATTTGACAAACCACCGCGATGCGCCACTATCGTGGTGGCTCACTGGAAAAGAGACAAGTGGGAACTGGAAAATTTGCGACGCGGAGCTTTCACGGTGCACTACTAGAATGCCATTTTGGCCATCACCGCGATGCGCCACCATTGGGAAATGGGGCTTCAACGCAATGCGAGCTTATCATGGAGGTCCACTAGAATCGGAAAATTGCCATTTTGGCATCTACCCCGATGCGGCTGTCTAAATGCCACACAACTTTACTAAAAATGCCAAAACTTCTCAACCAAGTATCGAATTTAGGCTAAATTGGTGTTGTTGTAAAGCTAATTCTATTTTCTACACACTGGAGAGTGTAGAGCTATAAAATTCCATATGTATCAAAGGTTATTCATTTTTGGAAGCTAACCCTTTACATTTTAGAGGCTAAATTGAGCTAGAAAAAAGTATGGAATATTACAATATCTCCCCCTTGGGAACATTCATCCTCGAATGTGGCTAGTTAAACTGAAAATACTGAAGAATCCGAGGCTATATACTGACATTCACAATAAAAACAAACTACATGATTGAATCTAGAACATACTGGGCGACTGAGCTAATCTATGAGTGCATGAATTTATATAAAAATAGTTATATGGCTGAATCTGAGACTGGTAAAGAACTGAATGGAGAAAGACTGTTACCTTTGGCTAAATCTTAGTTCGTAGAGAAGAGATGAGGATACTTGGTACGCATTTCTTCTTCTTCTTCTTCCCAAGTAGCGCCCTCAACGGACTAATTTCACCATAGAAATTTGACCAAGGGAACTTCTTTGTTCCTTAGTCAACGGATCTGATGATCAAGAATTTGTACTAGAACTTCTTCATATGAAATGCTATTCTGAATATCTGTACTTTCTAAAGGGACTATAACAGATGAATCATCCATGCAATTCTTCAATAAGGACACATGGAACTCTGGATGAACTGAGGATAAATTTGTGGGTAGCTCAAGCTCATACGCTACCTTCCCAACACGACTTAAAATCTGATAGGGACTTACATATCGGGGACTAAGCTTCCCTATTTTGCCAAATCTCTTCACCCTTTAATGGGTGAAACTTTTAAATACACAAGGTCATCTACCTCAAATTCAAAATCTCTTCATCTTACGTCTGCATGAGATTTCTGACGACTCTGAGCTGCTTTCAATCTTTCTCAAATCAACTGAACTTTCTCCATGGATTAAAACACCATATCTGTCCCAATCAAAGTGGCCTTACCCACTTCAAACCAATCGAATGGTGATCTATATCTCTACCCATAAAGAGCCTAAAATGGGGCCATCTGAATACTAGCATAGGAATTGTTATTGTAGGCAAAATAAATCAACAATAAGTGCTCATCCCAATTGCCTTTAAAATCAACAACACATGCCCTCAATATATCCTCTATAGTTTGAATAGTCCTTTCTAACTGACCATCTGTCTGCAGATGAAAAGTTGAACTAAGATGAACTTGGGTACCAAGACCCTTCTGGAAGTTTTTCCAAAACTGAGAGGTAAACTGAGTACCTCTATCTAAGATGATAGACAGAGAAACTCCATGCAATCTAATTAACTCTTTAATATACAACTTAGCATAATCTTTGGTTGTGTAGGATGTGTGAATCGGAATGAAATATGCTGACTTAGTTAATCTATCTACTATCACCCAAATCGAATTATGATGACTACGCGAATGGGGTAATATAGTCACAAAGTCCATATTCACCTCTTCCCACTTCCAAGTGGGGATACCAAACTCTTGCAACATACCACCAGGTCTTTGGTGCTCTACTTTAACCTATTGACAAATTGCACACTTGGCTACAAACTCTTCTATGTCTTTCTTCATACCACTCCACCAATAGATTTCCTGCAAGTCACGATATATGTTGGTAGCTCCTGAATGGATGGAGTAACACGCACTATGTGCTTCCACCATAATCCGCTTCCTCAAATCATCAACACATAGAACATACAATCTACTTTGGTATCTCAACACACCATCTCTGCCTTGTAAGAAAACCTCTACCTTTTGGTCTTTAACTGACTCCTTCAGTTTGACCAAACTAGAGTCCTTATCCTGCTTCTCTTTCACTTCAGAAACTAGAGAAGATTCGGAACTGCTCCAAACCCAAACATTCCCTTCAACTGAATCAACCAATCTCACACTCAATCTAGCTAACCGGTGAACTTCCTGAACTAACTCCTTCTTATCATTCTCCACATGAGCAACACTTCCCATGGACAATCTACAAAAGGCGTGTACCACTACATTGGCCTTGCCCGGATGATACAACACACTTATAACATAATTCTTCAAATATTCTAACCACCTTCTCTTACAAAGATTTAACTCCCTCTGAGTAAACATATATTGCAAACTTTTGTGATCTGTAAACACATTAACATGCACTCTGTAAAGATAGTGCCTCTAGATTTTCAAAGCAAACACGACAGCAGCTAACTCAAGATCAAGGCTTGGGTTGTTATTTTTGTAAGGCTTAAGCATTCTAGAGGAATAGGATATAACCTTACCTCTCTATATCAAAACACAACCCAGAATGATTCTAGAGGTATCACAATACATAATAAAACCATCTCCACTATTAGGTAATGCTAAAACTAAGGATGAAATGAGTTGAGATTTCAACTCATAAAAACTCTTCTCACAGGAATCTAACCACTGAAACTTAACTTTCTTTTGGGTGAATCTAGACATAGGAGATGCAATAGAAGAAAAACCCTTAAGAAAACATCTGTAATAGCCAGCTAAATCTAAGAAACTTCTAATGTATAGTGGATAAATAGATTTAGGCTAGTTTCTTACTACTCCTATCTTGTGGATATCAACTCTAATGCCATCACTGGAAATAATATGAATGAGAAAAGTTGCTAACCTTAGCCAAAATTCGCATTTGCTAAATTTGGCAAACAACTGGTGATCTCTAAGAGTTTGTAACACAATCCTAAGGTGGTATGCAAGCTCATCCTCACTATGAGAATAAATAAGAATATCATCAATAAAGACTATGACAAATATGTCTAGATACAATTTGAATACTCTGTTCATCAAGTCCATGAAAGTTGCTAGGGCATTGGTAAAACCAAATGATATGACTAGGAACTCAAAATGACCATAACTGGTTTGAAAAAGCTATCTTTGGAATATCACATTCCTTTACTTTAAGCTGATGATAGCCGAATCTAAGGTCTATCTTTGAGAAATAACTCGCAACTTGGAGTTGGTCGAACAATTATCAATTCTAGTAAGAGGATATTTTTTTACTGTAACTTTGTTCAAATAACAATAGTAGATGCACATTCACAAAGAACTATTTTTCTTTCATACGAATAGGACGGGAGCACCCCATGGAGAAACACTAGGCATTATGAAAACTTTATCTAAGATATCTTTAAGATGCTCTTTTAAATCTTTAAGCTCGGCTGGAGCCATACGGTATGGAGGAATAGAGATAGGCTGAGTATCTGAGATAAGGTCAATCCCAAATTTTATTTACCTATCGGGAGGTACACCTAGCAAATCTTTGGAAAAAAATTAGGATACTCATTAACTATACTAAATGGTTAAACTATTGGAGTCTCAGACTCAGTTTCTTTGACTCAAACTAGATGATAGATACACCTTTTTGAGATCAACTTTCTGGCTTTAAGATAAGATATGAAATGACTTTTAGGAGACACTGAATTCCCTTCACGCTCAAAGGCTGGCTCATCTGCAAACTGGGACTTCACTACTTGGGTGTGACAATCTATATATGCATAAAAGTAATGGAGCCAATCCATACCAAGAATAGGGTCAAAGTTAACCATATCTAACCCTATCAAATCTGCAAACATGATTTTATGAACGATAGTGATAGGATATTTTCTATAGATCTATTTTGCAAAAACTGACTCACCTACTGTAGTAGAAAACAAGAAAGGCTCAGGGATCTTATCAAGACTTATTTCAAAATTTACTGTAACTAATGGGGTCACATAAGACAAACTCAACTCGGGGTCTAACAATACATAAACATCAAGATGAAAAACACGAAGTGTACCAGTAACAACATCTAGTGAATCTTCCTACTCCTGATGGGAGGGTAAAGCATAAAATCAATTCTGTTATTGACTACCACTTGTACTGTATGATGCACCCTAAGGACGGAATGGGCAACCTAGAGGAGCTGGTGCACAAGTAGCCTGAGTCTGGGAAGGAACATATCTGTTTTCCTACTTAACATGCGGATAACTTCTAATTCCATGTCTCATATTACTAAAACCATAACAACCTTTCTGTCCCAACAAGTCCTCACTAGGATAATTCTTACCATACTTAGCATATGGATAATTATTGGGATTTTCACTCACACTATTCTGAGATTTGGACATAGAGGACTTACCCTGCTGCTCTAACCTAGCTCTAGGAGCAGGAGCACCGGCTGAAGATAGTGCTAGCATAGATGAACGATTCTAAAATTGTGAAAGATTTCCCTCTCAAGATCTAGCCTAGCCATACTCAAACTACTTGGTTCTAGCCTTCTTATTTCCCCTCTCTCTTCCCTTCAACTTTTTTACCTCAATCTTCTATGCATGAATCATCAACCTAGTAAGATCCATGTCCTCAATAAGCATGGTAGTCCTACACTCCTTGACCACCAAAACAGATACTATAGTAACAAACCTACTCATACTTGCCCTAGGATTAGCCATCGTATTAGGGGCATAATTAGATAACTGATTGAACTTAAGGCAGTGCTCCTTCACTATCATTGAGCACTACCTCAGATTCACAAACTCATCTATCTTAGCTTCTCTCATTTCACGCAAAAAGAACCTATCTAGAAAAGAATTCTAAAACACCTACCAACTCATACAAGTTGTATTTTCACCTCTACCATTCTTCTATATAACTACCAAGTCATACACTACATCCTTCATTCTATAGGATGCTAACTCTACACTCTCCTCTTAAAAAACATGCATTATTTGGGTGATCTTCTTCAAATTATCCAAATAAAGTTGGGGTCTTCACCTACTTTTGACCCAAAGCACTCTGGTGGGTTTATTCTCATGAAGTCTCAAATTATGGATACTACTAAATCACCATTCTACTGAAGTGGGTCTACAGCTTGATGGTTGCCCTAAACATTGGCAGTCACTGCCTGGGCTAACACCTGAAAGAAAGCCTAAAATTCAGCATGGGATATATTCTCATTCAAAGGGCCAGCAGGCTAGGGTAACTAGTTATCATTTTTGTATGCATTAGCTTGATGAGGAGGCATATTCAACTGTAACATAAGAGCACGAGTTATAAGAAGATAGAGATACTATAAGCATGATGGATTATTAAAAAAGGAGATAATTTCCTAAGAACATCCCATAGCCTCTTGCTCATAAATACGGTATGCTTCACACCCTTGATAAAAACTCTCGTAACATGGCTTGTCTGACTCCCTAGGTCTCTTATAACCATAGGCTCTGATACCAAATTTGTAATGCTTCGAAACTTGGTCCCAAGATTTCATAAGGTGGTCAAGACTATGAGTAGCCTTAAGATGACCCTATCTGCCTTTTACTAAGTCTAAATCTAAAAATAAGGAAATATAGTTATAAAATCATGCTAAATATGGAAAACTATATGAGTTAAATAAGAATATCTAAAAATACTAATCTTGAAAGTATGATAAATCAATACTAAAAATCTAAATCAAATTTAGCAGTCTAACAAGCCTCTACTACTAATAACTAGAGAGTAACAGGGACAAGCCCCCACCTGACTCGAAATGTTTGAAAAATAATAAAATTCTCTATACTAGAAAGCTGAAAATCTGAATGACTAAGTCACCGAACTATGAGGACTCACCAACTATCGAGATGTATATAGAGATGCTCAAAATCACTCATGCTGCGATAACTGAGCACCTAAACCTATATTATGAGAAAATGTAGCACATAGACAGATATGTGGATCAGTACTTTAGTTTGTACTGAATATATGGGGTAAATGCAGAAGTAAAACAAAGTCTCAATAATCATCATAATTTATAAAACAATGCATGCTAAATGTAGATGACTCACATAAGTTGGAATATCTAAAAGCTGAGAATCATAATCATAAGTAGCAAAATCATACTCTATAAATCTAATGAACCATAACATTTAGTTCTAAAAGTTGTACTAGTGTTCTGTCTGTAAATCATGTTTTCTAAGTCTAGAAAGGACTCACTTTTATATCAAAAATCTAAAAACTAAATTCTGTAGCAAATATCTTTCTAAAAATATAATCTGAATAAAGTTGTGATCTTTTACACTTAGTTTTCTAAAGCTTTTCTATTAGTCTTTTCTTTTAGGATTACTTTTTCTGTAGGGGGTTCTTCTAACAGATATAAACCATGTGAGCTATCATGGAGTCCAACATCTTATTCCCCTGTGGGGAAAACCTCACGATGGGAAGAGGTGACGTACTCTTGCCAAGGAGTATAACCTAATCTAAGTGATCACATCTGTAACTGTCATCCATATAGAAATGGAAATAATTTAAATTTATACCTACGGTGGCTCGTAGTTCTTTGGAAGTAGGATTCTCTAAACCCACACTTCTTGCTCGGTGCTAAATACTACTCCCTTTAATCTGTATGCTTATTATGTTGGAAATCTACTTTTAAAATCTAGTATAATGGTTTATTTCTAAAACCAACTGTACAATTTCTAAGTTAAATTGTAATTTGAATCTGTAAAATCGATTTCATATCCAAACTGAGATCAAAATATCAAATTTTTATCAAAAATCTAAAAATAATCTAGTCATAGGGTGCTTAAAATACAATCAATCTTAAAATTGCAATATCCGATTAGGTATTTATGAACCATGCATCAAATTCATGATAAAACATTATAATATTCATGCTTGGTAATGAAAATAATGATAATTTAACTCAAAATCTATAATATACTGTAATACGCATGAAAATATGGAAATAGACATGCAATTCAACATTGAATATCTCAAACAACTCATAATCTTGCAAATAACAATAATGGGTATAAACCCTAACTTAAATCTCATGTATATTCATACAGAATCATGTAAATTTGTATTTAAAATCTATTTTTGGGCACAAGAATGAAAGAGGATCCTTGATTCATAAACTCTACACACCTTAATTAATGAAATTTCTAAGGAAGCTTTAACTTGAATCTCTAACTTGAATCTCTATTTGATCTCTTGAAGATGAACTCTTGAGGGTATTGATTTGGGAATTCTTCATTTTGGGTTTTCTTGAAAAAACAATGGAGGAAATTGGATTTCATGGAACATAAGTTTTGAGATCTAGGGTTTATTTTGAGAGAATTAATAAAAATATGCATAAAGTGCTCAAGAATGAGCTTAATTCCTTGTTTTTGATGAATTGGGGTCTTGGGAATTAACCTAATTTTCTTTTTTAATTTTTTAATTGAAACTAGAAAAAGAAAAAAATTTTGATTTGACCATCCACCATGACATGCCACTATTATGGTGGCTCACTAGAAAAGAGGCGAGTGGGAACTGGAAAATTAGTGCGACACAGAGCCACCGAGGATGTTTTGTACTAGAAAGGTCTTGGAGTTTGGACAAAAATGGTATGTAGCACACTATGAGACTAAGTACATTGTAGACCAGTTCATCCACATGGAGAATTTCCTAAAAGAATTTCCCAGCATGGTTCATCGATTGGAGAGGTTACAGATACAATTCTTATTTGATCAGCATTACGAGTACAAATTGATCCTAATTAGGGAATTCTATGCTAACTAGGACCCATATGATAGGGATTCTGAAGTTAAGATATGAGGAAAGGTCATATGCTCAATCACTGAATATACTCCTTAGTACACCAGAAGTTGATGCTGAGCCCCTTAAGCAGATATATATTGAACCACCGTATGCCCAAATTTTCCATTTGTTATGTGGTACTCACTAGACCATAAGATTGATATGTAGGAAAGTAAGTGGCATTCACCTAGCACGACCATTTTGTCACATGAACAGGGAAGCCCGCATATGGGCGAAGATTGTCTACGCATATCTAATTCAGGCTACTCACATGGATAAAGTGATATATAAAAGGGTTTGTTTGATTTATGACTTGATGTGTGGTGATTTTGACATAAATATTAGTGTGCTGATTTTCTTGGGTATGAACAAGGCACGGCTTAGTCCATAGCAAAGGTATGGTTTTGGGGGCTTATTGACCAAATTTCTATGAGTTGAAGGTATTGATGAACAGGAAATAGACTATAAGCTTCCGTTAATACCTAAACCTTTTGATGTATCCCACACTAAAGAGAGTGCAGCTTATGGTGCTATTTTGACTATGCTCGAGCATTAGACTTGGACCAATGGGATCACCGCCCAGATATATGGTCTATAGATGCTTTAGTTATGGGTTGGTGGGCATCCAGCTACTCAGTAGGATATAGAGTTATGGAAATAGACTATCCTCTTGGTCATCATGCGAAGTCTGTGCTGAGGATCAGACCGGATTTTGTAGAACCTATTGATGATGATGTTCTTAAAAATAAGGAGCGGCAGCGACGCTATTCAAATGATGAGTCAGGGGTAGACTATGGTGACGGTGATGATAAGCCCGACTTAGGAGACGATGATGAATAACCTAATGATATAATGGATGGAATGTGACTAGGGAGTCCCTCCCTACCTCATACTAGGCTTATATTGTTAAAATTAGGATAGTGTTTTCTTTTAAGTGTGGGGTAGTGGAAATCTCATTCCTTCTACTTATTTCCATCTTTAATTTTGTTCAAAAATTTTATTTTTATTTTGTTGTTTGGATTTTTAATTTAGCATTCTAGCTATTTGTAATGCTATGTCTATAATAGTTAGTAAGTTCAAAGTATGGATTGTTGCAATCTACCCTCAAGGCGAAGTTCGCATATTGCTTTCAGTTTAAAGTATTTTTCTTTGGCCCCTAATGGCTATTCTCGATTTTTCCCTAAAAGTAATTTGAAATAAAATAGTCTAAGTTAGTTTCCCTCCCCTATGATAGAGGGATGGTGATCGTCTTACGGGGAGTTAGTCCTTAGAAGCTGAGAATTGTTGAGAACCCAATAATCATGACTTTAGGTAAAGTTCTTTGTGTTGGGCCATTTGTACAATGACTTGGAGTGAATTGGGTTTTAAAACAATAGCATGTTTTAAATTAAAAAGGATTTAATTGTAAATGTTTAATCTTAATAAGTCATGTACAATTTTTTGGCTGAGTGTTGAATTTGACAAAGAACATTATCGGGAACCGTAAGGATCCTGTTTGATTTCTTGTATGCACCGTGAATGTCAATGATTGTTTATGTTATACGTGTATAAGAATGTCTAGAACTTGCTCGGTGTGTTTACAAAGTGAAATAAAGGGTGTTGGGCGTAGGAAGTAATTTAGTCATTTCTTTGTTAGCTGAATTGTAAATACTTTATTTACCTACCCTTATGCATGTCCCTAGTGAGCCCCTTTGAGCTAATAGCCTGATTTTTTTTTGGTAGCCTTTTACTTAGCCTAATAATGTCTTTGATAGACCTTAATTTGAACCAAAGATCCTAAGCTCTTTAGGATCAAAAATTAATTGAATAATGAGTGTGAAATTGAAGTAGGAAAAAGGTGAAAGTGAAGCCCTAAGATTGTATGTTATTGGTGCACAATTGTTGTGGTGGGGAGTTAATGAAAATGTTCAAAAGTAAGTTCAGTTTTTTTTATTTCCTAGTTGGGTTACAATGAATCTATTTTGGCCCTATTCCATTTTGAACATTTGGCACCTCAACCAAGGCGAATAGCTTTAGTTGAGGGTGGCTATTATAAAGGTGCGTAACAGTAAAAAGGTGTGAAGAAGAGCTAGAAATTGTATCTTGATATAAAATAAAAATGATCCCACCATAGTTTATGTTAATGTGCCAAATGAGATTGCGGTGAAACAAATGATGTGTAAAGGTAATAAAGTGAAAATTGGGTTGATAGAATATGATTCCGATTGAAGATTGACATTGGGTTGATAGAATATGATTCCGATTGAAGATTGACATGTATTAGTCACTATTTCCTAAATTGTTCCTACCCGTTCCTTAGCCTACATTGCAACCATGGAAGACCTATTTGATCCTACATTTCAACATCCGACTAGTGGAGTAATACACTAAGGGCAAGCTTATGATTCATTATTTATCATGTATGAATTCTTTGTCGAGAGTGAGTGATTGAATTTTTATTTTCCCCTCATGAGAAATAGTGAAAAAATTGTGAGTGGTATGGGGAAACTTTCTTGTTGTGAGGGTACATGTGGATGAAAGCCCAAATTACTTATTGTGTTGTTTGATTGAGTGATTTGATTAGGTTTTCCAACAAATTGGATGTCACAATTGAGATGATGAGGTTTGAAAATTGTTCATGCGCATAAAAGTATTCTTGACATGTTTTGAGATGAAGATTCATTGTTATAAATTGTAAGTGCCCAACGCAAGCATAACTCTTAGGTTGTGATATAAATCTTTAGGTATTATGTTTGTGATTGTTCGAGGAAAAACAAGGTTCTAAGTATGGGGTAGTGATCTTGGGTGTATTCATATGTCCGAGCACTAATATTCATCCACAATAGTCCTAGTTCTATGAGCTAAAATGTGTACTTTTATTGTGTTTAGTGTGCAATTGAATGAATTGAGCTATCAGACATGATTAGTAATGAAACATGGATTATTGATGGTTTCGGCAAAAATTTGATGCATAATGGAAAGAGCATATAATTGATTATATGGAGTATCTTTGAATTCTTATTTTAATTTCTTATTTTAGATGTTGAATTCAGACATAAATGGCTAAACACCCTTGTTCTGGGTTCGGGGCCAAGAACACGATTACTCTTTGATATTCTTTATCGTAGTTTATTTTTGAATTATCATATGGGTTTTTCTTAATTTCTTGAGCTTACTATTTTGATGAGTGGCCATCATTAGAATAAATTTATATTTCTATGTGAATCTGGGAGGAGAATCGTCGGATAGAACGAAGAAATTAAGGAGCAAGGTTCTTATCTTTTTATGAAATAAGGGGTTTGAATTAGCATCTAAGATAGGGATATACCTAGAAGCCTTGCTTTGTTCAATTGTAAGAAGACAGCTTTATGCATCTAGATGAATTGTTGCTTCTCTTATAACTAGTGTAGTTGCAATAGTCATAGAGGTAGAAGATTTGATGTCGGTATACCAAGATCGTACTATAAACCTTGTGAATCAATAAATCGATAATGAATTAGACTACGATAAGAATAGAGATTTGTAAGATTGTTAGAAGTGCATCAACCCTGGAATTCTCATATTACTGTTTACAACCGTTGCTTGCTTTGCTATTGTCAAAAATTGTTATTTATTATTAATTCACATTTTTATTCAAAACTTAAAAATTATCTTGATACTTTATATTTAAGACTTCTTTGTCTAAAATAAAGTTGATCGAATTGCTAGTTGCAGAGTCCTTGTGGGAACGATATCCAACTATCTAAGTCACTATATTACTTGTATGATCGCTTACACTTACGTGTGTGTTTGATGCAACAAAACACTTTAATTCTTGTTTTTTGAAAGGAACCCAATGGAATGATCAAGTCTTCTAGAAAATGAAAGCTCACCACTTCACCGCAAACTACCGACGATCAAACCGATCCACCTAACGTTGTGTAGGAAAAGTAGGATTGCCTTCGTACCCTATATCGTGTGGAGATACAACTTTCAGAGATGACTAGAGTGTTGAGCACTAGCATGTAACTCAGGGATAAGGATAAAGTAATGACGATTCAATCCAGTTCAACTAAATGAACATAAATACATAGATGTTTGCATATATATATATATATATTATATTAAATAATGGGATAGGGAGCAAGGATTAACATACACTTTAAATTTTGGCCTAGATTGTGTAACATAACGATCATATAACAGTACCCACAGGATATATGGGCCCCATCTCACCCTCTGGTTTGGCCCAATGAGTGTAGTTGCACAAACCGGAGAATAATCTTATATATATGCACGGGGGACTCAAACCTCCTAATCATATATTAAAGGTGACTTAAGCACCCGATCATGTAATGTAATATGGGGGACTCAAACCTCCTAATCATATATTATGGTGGACTCAAACCACCCGGTCACAAGAAAAGGGACTCGAACCTCAGTCCATTTAGACCACCATACCGGCAAATGCGGTTTCTAGTATTACTCCCTCGATTTCTCCACTTTCACGGCTCAGCTACACAACCCTCCTTTAGCCCCCATTAAAACATTTATCACATATTCCCATTCATTTACAATAATACTTATTTAGTCATACACCGTTGGTATCGTCATACCAACTACACTTGCAAGGCTACATCATCATGCCATTACAATTTCCATTAAGTTGGGGAAAACAACTCCCATTGTTCATTAATACAAGGTGGGGGAACACCGACTCCCTTTCTTCATTAAATCAAACCATCATCTTTCAATAATCTCTTTATATCATGCAATTGTTCCAAAAGTAGTTCAATACAATTATACTTATACTCAGAAGGAAGTTCAATGCAATTATACTTATACTCAGAACCACTTTCATAAAATTAGGTTAGGGGTTATTACCAATTCAATTCTCAATAATCAGAAGATTTGGGAAAATCATAATCACTTAGTTTATTCACCATGCCTATGCACCCAACAAGTTTAAAACCATTTATAGGCATGAGCAATGAATAATAAATAATGGGAAAATAGTTTAAGAACCCTCAACCCATATCAAAACCTAAGTTCAAATCCGCATAAACAATCATATAATTTCATGCCTTAAGTAAAACAAATTTAGGGATAGAGTCACATGCCTGAAATTTCAAGATTTATGGAGAGAATTTAGCCCTTGAAAACTCTAAAATCAATTTCTTGGAAGCCCTAAATATTTTGACCCTTGAGAATTGAGAGTGTTTTAGAAGTTATTTTGATTTGTTTTGGATATAATGACAATGTAAAGGGATTTTAAGTTGTGGGTCATGATTAGGGGAAAAGGGAAAATGTCTAAAGTGCCCGTAATTAAAAGTTAAAAAATTATCGCCAGTGACTACAAGTTACTATATGACTCATAAGGACACATTACGGCTCGTCACCAGTAGTCACGGTCAAGACAGTAGCAAAAGGACCCTTCTCTAATGACCTTGTGATTCACACCATATGACTCTTCAGATAACGCTATGACTCATAGGGTCCAAGTCGTATTCAAGACAAAAATTCTCGGAGCACACACTGGCTTGGCTACGGATAGGACCATACAACTCGTTTTAAGTCTTTACGACTCATAACCACTAGTCTTAGTCAAGGTTGTAACATCGAGCTAGCACATTGGTCTGGCTATGATTGGATCCTTAAGACCCGCAATGACATGTTATGACTCGTAGGGAGAGTCGTAGTCTTTGTAGTGAGTTTAAAAACACAGAAATTTTTAAGGACCAAAATTCAGGGTGTTTCATCACCCCCACCCTAAGATCATTTATCCCCGAATGATGAGACAAGGCATTGCTTAGCATGATTTAATACGAAATACAACCACACTTACCTTTAACAAATATAGAAAACAAATATGTTAAGGAAATTCCAGTTTTCTTTAACAATGTAAAAAAATAAAGATGCTAAGATTAATACATACCTTCAGAATGATTATCTGGTATGGGAAACACGAATTGGTATTTTCGGCTTCATGTCCTCTTGAGCTTCCCAAGTAGTTTCTTTAAACTTTTGGTTCCACCATAGAACCTTCACTAAGCCACATCCTTATTTCGCAACCGATAGACTTGCCTATCCAAATTCTTAATTAGGACCTCCTGATACGACAAGCAGTTCAAAACACCAATATTTCTCATTGAATCACTAAGGAAGTACCACCCACACACTTTCTCATCATTAAAATATAGAAAAATAGGCAAACAGAACCCAAACAAGGAGACAACTTTAACTCATAAGCGACATTACCCACTCTTTTTAAAATCTAATGTGGATCCACATAACTTGGGCTGAGCTACCTCTTCTTTCAAAACCACATCACTTGGATACAGCTTCAAGAACACCCAATCACCAACTTTACATTCCAACTCCATTTTCCTTACATCCGTAGAGGTCTTTTGGCAACTTTCAGCAGTTTTTAGCCAATCCCAGATCACTTTCATCTTCTACATAGCCTGATAAACCAAATCAGTACCGAATAACCCAAGCTCGCCAGCCTCAAACAACCGAATAAAAGAACAATATCTTCGACCACACAAAGCCTCAAATGGAGCCATCGCAATGCTAGAGTGATAACTATTATTATAAGTAAACTCAATGATAGGTAAATGATCAACCCTACTACCACCAAAGTTAATCACACAATCCCAAAGCATAACCTCCAATATCTGAATGGTCCTCTCTACGTGTCCATTTGCTTGAGGTTGGAAAGTGATGCTAAGGTCCACGAACAGATATGATAGAGATAGGCGCATTGTGCAACTTGATGATTTCCTGAATGAACAATCTTGCATAATCATCGTCAGGGTAATTAGTCCTTACAGGTAAGAAATGAGCATATTAGTCATCCTATCCATGATGACCTATATCGAATCAAATTGACTATACGACTATGGAAATGAAATTCATATTAATCACCTCCCACTTCAACTTGGGCAACTTAATTTCTTTAAACAATTTACTATGCCTCATGTGGTCCACCTTCACTTGCTGACACACCAAGCACTTAGCCACAAAATTTGCCATATCTCTCTTCATGTTATTCCACCATTAGATCTATTTTAAGTCTTGGTACATCTTTGGCAAACAAGGTTGAATAGTATACCTCGAGTCATAAGCCTCGGCCAAGATCCTCTCTCTCAGTCCATTAACAATAGGAACACACAATCTACTTTGGTACCTCCAGATACCATCACCAAAAATCTCAAATCCCATCACTTTCTACTGACCAATATTATCCTTGATCCGTATCAAGATAGGATTCAAAACCTATTTGTCTTTCTCCTTCATACCAAGAGATGACATCACCACCTCTTGCACAATCAAACCTCCATCTTTGGAGTCCAAGAGACAAAGACCAAGATTAGCCAAATGGTGAATGTCTTTCACCAAACCTCATTTCTCCTCATCAACATGTGATAAGCTTCTCATAAACAACTTGCTAAGAGCATCAGCAAACACACTAACTTTACCTGGGTGATAATGTATACTCATATCATAATCCTTGAGAAACTCAAGCTATCTCATTTTCCTGAGTTTTGACTCCTTCTGGGTAAACACATACCGCAAGCTCTTATGATCAGAATAAATGTCAACGTAAACTCCATACAAGTAGTGGAGCCAAATCTTCAAAGTTAAGACCACAACCAATAATTCTAAGTCATGCATTGGGTAATTCCTCTCATGCACCTTCAACTGCCTTTAATTATATGCAACCACCATGCTATGTTGCATCAAAACACAACCTAGTTCCACACAGGATGCAACATAATAAACAACAAAGCCATCAGTACCCTCGAGTAGTGTCAAAATTAGAGCTAAAGTTAGCTTATCCTTCAACTTCTCAAAACTAACCTCACAAGCATTAAATAATAAGAACTTCACCCTTTTTAAGTCAAGTTAATAAATGGGGATAAAATAGAAGAGAAAATTTCCACTAACTTCCTATAATATTCGGCCAAGCGTAAGAAACTCCAAATGTCGATTAGAGTTGTGGGTCTAGGCTACTTTTTAACCATCTCAACTTTCTGTGGATACACCATTATCCATTCACTAGATGCAACATGACAGAGATAGGTCACAACTTTCATTCATAATTCATATTTAGAGGATTTAGCATACAATCGCTGCTCCTTAAGGGTCTACAACACTGCTTGAAAATGATAGGCATGATCTTTCTCACTTTTAGAATACACCAAGATGTCATCAATAAACACAATGACGAAAAAGTCTAAAAACTGATAGAAAACGTGGTTCATAAGATCCGTAAATATCGTAAGGGCATTAGTCAGCCCTAAAGACATTACCAAGAACTCATAATGGCCATATCAAGTATGAAAAACAGTCTTAGGGATATCCCCCTCCCTAATCTTTAGCTAATGATAACACAGTCAGAGATCAATCTTAGAGAAGTATTTAACACCCTAAAGCTGGTCAAATAAGTCATTAAGCTTAGGAAGAGTATATTTATTCTTCACTGTCACCTTATTCAAAGGCAGTAGTCTATATACATTCGATCAGACCCATCCTTCTTATGCATGAATAGAATAGAAACACCCCATAGGGAAACACTAGAAAGAATAAAACCCTTTTCAAGGAGATCTTTCAACTACTTCTTAAATTCTTTCAACTCAGCTAGAGACATTCTATAGGGAGGGATAGAGCTAGGAATAGAGTCCCAAAGAAGATCAATCCCAAAATCAATTTCCCTATCGAGAGAAATACTAGGAAGATCATCGAGGAACACTTCGAGAAACTCACAGACCATAGGGACAGATTGTGATAAAGGACCCTCTAAATTAGAATCTTTAACTCAGACCAAGTGATAGAGATAACTCTTGAAAATCAACTTTTAGGATCTGTGATAAGAAATTAACCTTTCCTTAGGTACTAAAGAACTACCTTCCCAATCAATCAACGGCTAATTCATAAATTAAAATATGATCCTTTGGGTGCGACAATCTAGAGAGTCATAACACAAATGGAGCCAATCAATCCCAAGAATAACATTAAAATCAACCATATCCAATTCTATCAAGTCTACCAAGGTCTCCATACAATGAATAGATACCACATAACCATTATAAACTCTTCTAGCAACCACAAAATTACCTATCGAGGAGGATACAAAAAAGGGTCTGAAATACTCTTAAGACCAAAATTGAAATGAACTGCGACATGCATGATCACATAAGAAAGAGTAGACCCCAGATAAAGAAGATAATACATATCACGAGAAAAGAATTATAATGTACTAGTGATAGCATCCGGAGATGCCTCAAATTCATATGTGAGTGGCAAAGGCATAAAGGAGATTCTAACTAGTGCTAGACCCAGAAGTAGAACCCTTTGGTGTGGGATCTGAAAACATAGCAACCAGGACCTTATTAGCTATAGTAAGAACATTTTTTGAAGGATAGTTCCTCGGTATGTGTCCCAATTGACCATACTTAAAGCACGTGCTTCTCCCCTCCTTACAAAATCCATGATGCACCTACCCATAGAACCAGCAAGTGGATAAGATGGGGATGACTGAGCTCTACTAGCCTGAGATTAGGAACCTCGTGGTCTGGGACCGTTACTATTTAAAAAATAGTGATCACTGGATGGATTATGATATAGGGAACTAGACGTAGAATAAGAACCAGAATTTTCCTAGGTGTTCTTCCTAGACCACTTCCTACCATCACCACTATTATTTCTCTAACCTCCACCATGTTCTGAGTACCAAACCTTCCTACTCTACCTCTCCCTCATTTCTAGATATTTTTTTTCCTTCTTGACCTGCTGTATATACACCACAAGTCAAGAAATATCTATATCTTTGTTTAATAAGGCAGACTTTCTCTCTAAAATTTGATAGTGATACAACCCAGTTCCTATCCTTGGGTTCGCTCAGTGCTAACTCCTACTCCCATCTAAAGAGACTAAACATGACTTAGATAACTATACATGAACTAGGTTTACTGAATTTCCGTTGACTTATGGAATAATACTGATAACTGACTGAGATCATGAGGTTTCTCAGGTTTCCTGAGTCACATAACTAACTGAATTCTATGGAACGTGGCTTGACTTGTAGATTTCATGACAAAATGATATGGATCTAGGCACACAGCTATAGTTTTGGGTATGAATACCCCCAGGATTCGACAGAAGGAAACTGACATACATGACATGACTTGATCACAAGATTTGAGTCTATAATTCATAATATCATAAGTAAGGGATAGTGTACTTTATGAGTCTATTCAATATCTCAAACATGGTAGGGAAAGCATGGATATGTTTCATGTACATGTTCATAATTCCATTATCACACATGCTTCACACCACAATAATAGCAGCACATAAATAGCATGAAATTCATATTGAGTGTATAGCTAATATGGACTTGTCATTTAGGTATCATAAAATCATGTAAATATGGAATTCTAGCATCTTAGGCATTTTAACAAAAACCTTACATGAACACCTTAGGCATAGGTTTTCTCAAAAAATGTTAATCATCTTGAACCACCCAATTTCATGGGTTTTACTCACAAACATGCATACTTTATGGAAATTATCTTAAAATAATAGTCTGATGTTTAAACAATGGTCATTGACATGAACAACATCACATAGCAATAAGAAAATCAAAGTTTCTCATTTAAAATCATGGTTCTTGAACTCTATGACTGAAAGGGGTCTATAGATAAACACTACGCATACCTAACTCAAGGTTCTTGATGTTTTTGAACTGGAAGGATTTGAAATCCCCTGATTCTTAAAGAAGATTGAGTCTTGGTCTTAAAGATTTAATTTAGGGAGAAACCCTAATTATTTGTAGTGAAAGAATAATAAAAAATGGCTGAAATTGGGTGTATTTAGGTTTATATAGACGAGTGGTAAGTTTCCAAAATACCCTTGTTAAAATGACCTAGAAATAAACTGAACGTGGCATATAACGGTCTGACTGACGGTCCGTCAGAATATTGGTGGACCATCATTTAGCCCGTCAGACATGGACCAAAAATGGGCTTCACTGGATAAGGGTTTACGGTAAGAGTGATGGTCCATCAAATATCTGGTGGTCCGTCAACTCATCCATCACATGTTATCCAGAATGTGGCTTAACTGGCATGGCTTTGATGGTCCAAGTAGTGGTCCGTCAACTTGGCCGTTAGGCCTTAACCAAAATAGGGCCCTTCTTCCTTAAAAGTGACAGTCCAAGTAGTAGTCCGTCACTAGTTTGATGGTACACCAACTGGGCCATCGCACCTAGGCGATTCTGACAGTTCTGAGTAAAACATCGATAACTCCTTCGTCTGATGTCGGATTTGAACAAAATTTATATCATTGGAAAGACAACTCAATTTCCCATGTAATAGAAAGTGAAAATCTCAAAGATACTATATTTACAAAAACAGATTTTCATTTCAAATAAGTTCTAACATTCTTGAGATGATTTCTAGCTAGAAAAAGGTACGGGTATTACAGTATGCCTCATTAACTAAGTTGATGCAAAAAGCTATTATATGCCAATGGTCAGATGCATGTAAAAGAAGTTTCCAAGAGATGAAGTATTGATTGACTACAGTGGACAGTACTAGCCATACCGGAGGAAATATAATGGTACATTGTGTACTATGATGCTTCAGGTATTGGCTTGGATTGATTTCCTATGCATTATGGAAGATTTATAGTGTACGCTTCTCAATAATTGAAAAGGCATAAATAATATTATCCTACTCATGACTTAGAGCTTGCAGTAATGGTATTCACACTTAAGATATGGTATTATTCTGTATATGGAGTGAATGTTGATATCTTTATAGATCATAAGAGTTTCCAATGTCTATTCAAGCAAAAAGAGTTGAATCTAAGGTAAAGGAGGTGGCTAGAGTTGCTAAAAACTATGATGTCAGTATTCTCTATCATCCAAGCAAAGGTAATACTGTACCTAATCCACTATCTTGACTATCCATGGGTAGTCTAGCATATTTGTAACCTGTTCAATGTGAAGTAGAATGAGATATTCATAAATCAACCGGCCTAAAAGTTCGTCGTATGGATTCCAAAGATGGTGGTGTTGTGGTACTTAATTCAGCCAAGACATTACTCTTGGCATTGGTGAAATAGAGGCTGTGTGATGACTCCTTATTTATCCAATACAAAAAGAGAATTCAAAAATATTAAATCACGATATTTGAACTAGCATACGATGGAACTTTAAGGTGCTGAGGTAGAATATATTTATCTGATCTGGATGGGTTAAGACAAAAGAATATGTCTAAGGCACATAGTTCTCGTTATTTAATCCATCCTAGATCTACAAAAAAACTTCATTAGCTTAAAGAGATCTACTGGTTGAATAATATGAAGAAAGAACTAGTAGAATCCTCCAATTGTTACCAAGTAAAAGAAGAACACCAAAAGTTATATGGCCTAGCTCAAACCTTTAGTATTCTAGTGTGGAAATAGGATGTTATTAATATATCATCATAGGTTTACCTTTTCCTTACGAAAAATATGATTCTATTTGGGTAATAGTTGATCGGTTGACGAAATCATCCCATTTCCTTCCTATTAGTTTTTTAAGTATGGCTGAAGATTATGCTAAGTTATATCTAAAAGATATTATTAACCTAGATGGGACCAATGTCTATTATTTTAGATAGAGGTTCCCCATTTAAAATTCAGCTTTGGAAATCATTCTATACGAGCTTGGGTACACATATTAACCTTTGCACTATATCTCAAATGCAAACTGACGGCCAAGCAGAGCGCACCATTCAAATTCCTAAATACATATTGATAGCATGTGTTCTGGACTTCAAAGGTTATTGGGAAGATTATTTTCCACAAATAGAATTTGCTAATAATTATAGTTATCACTCCAGCATTGGCATGGCTCCATTTTAAGATCTATACAGAAAATGATGCAGATCTCCTATTGGTTGGTTCAAAGTAGGCGATACATAGGTATTAGGTTCAGAGCCAGTCTATTAAGCTATTGAAAAGGTTAAGTTGATATGAGAGCTATTGAAGACTTCTTGGAGTAGGAAAAAGTCATATATAGATGTACGACATAGAGATTTAGAGTTTTAAATTAATCATTTCATGTTCTCTAAGGTATCATCTATGAAAGGAAGTATGTGATTTGAAAAAAAAAGGTAAGTTGATTGCTAGGTATATTGATCCCTATAGAAATATTTACAAGATTAGTCGTGTATCCTATTAGATAGAATAACCTTTAGAGTGAACTGCAGTGCTGATACGCCCAAATTATACCTCTCTTACGAGAGAGTAAGTGGTTACGATCAAATACAGAACCCAACTAGGTTGGGTTTTCAATCCCATAGGTAGTACTATGTTCACTAAGTATTGTGATTGTTATTATACTGTTGATCTAAGGTTCCTGAGTAGAAAGGAGTTTGAATGTGTTAGCAAAATTCTGTCATATTTATATCACACAAGGTCCAGCTACTAAGAGTTAATGTAGATTTAATTTCAATGAGAATGAATTAACTAGAGTTATGCTCACCAGGATGTTCAAACAGTTAGGGTTGCTCAAATTCTAACTTATGTGTTCAATTGCAAGAATTATTGAATTCTAAGAATTACCCATGTGTTTCTCAACCTAATGAGTGTTTTACCCTTTAATTCTCTCGAACTTAAAGGATTCATGCATTATTTAATAACACTCTCATGAGGGTTAATCCCGTTAAGGCAGCAACCCATTAACCCAATGGGTAAACCTATGGAGTTCATATGAATCACTTCTTTTCCCAACATCCACTTTTTTCAGAGAAGTGGTGTTTATGGGATCACTTCTCAAGTTTGCAACCAATAGATGTCAATATAATGAAGAAAGATTCATGCAATTTTGATAGATGTTAGAAATCAAACCAATTCACAACCCCAAAATAGTTCTCTACATCAAGGCTCCCATAACCCTAGTTATGGGAGTTTAGGTACTCATCTCAATGTAAGAAATCAAATATATATTGATGTTCATAAATGGATTCAAGAGAGTACTTACAAAGTCACAATATTTTTCTTCTCAATCATTAGTGGAAAATATAAAAACTAATAATCAGATCTCAATCTCTAGATTTAAATCTAAATGAAAAGTATTACGCAGCTCTCAATAAAGGAGACAGTATGAAACTAATTACCAAAGATATGGAATAAACCGTAATAATTGGTATTTATATGAGACCAAAACTGGGGTTTTAAAATTCAAATTTGGAATTTCCGCTTCATAGTCGATGGGTCGAGCGACGGTTCATCGAAGTGCCGACGGTCTATTGCCTAGACCATCGCTGGACCTCCAGTGCTTCTATTTTTTGTTCCTGATCAACGGGTAAGGCAACTTTTCATTGACGGGCCGGCGGTCTGTCGCTTAGACCATCACCTGACTTCCGATATTTCCTGATTCTATTTCTTGGCAACGGTTAAGGCCGACAGTTCATCATAGAGTCGACAATTCATTGCCTAGACCATTGTAGGATATCCAGAGTCATTATCTTTTGTTTTTGGGTGACGGTTCAAGCCGATGGTTTGTCGCAAGTTTGATGATCCATCGACTAAACCGTCGATGATCATTTTTCCTTTGCTTTGCCCAGTTTAATCCAAGTCATCCTTCACATAGTTTTTATCCTGAAATCACTAAAGTACATTGTTAAATAAAATAGTAGTTACTTGAAAACACACAATTATCCTAATAAAAAAGGCATAAAATGTTCTGTCAAAAGTCGGAACATCAACACCCTCAACTTAAGAAAATTGCTTGTCCTTAGCAACCAACACCAAGATACATAAATGAACAACATCTTGATGGGCATTTCACAATAAAATCAACATGATCATACAATCATTCCACTATCCATTTGGTTATGCTATCTCAACACACATGGATCTACTATTCACATTAACTAATAATCAGCATTTTCACAGCTACAGATACAACACCCCATAGAAATAAGTAGGATAGATATAACTCAACATTCCCTCACAGTCAAAGAAGTCCACCTTACATTACATAGTTAAATCATGGATGAAACTAAGCTTCTCACTCTCAAAAAAGTCTCACTCTCAAAAAAGAAGTTATAAAACACAGTGTATACCTATAAGCTTGCCCTTATCATCTAATGTTCTCTTATAATTGACTCACCAAGATCAAGTAGGGCTTGCTAAGGGTTGTAATGAGGTTTTATGCTTGGTGAGGTTATTCATTGGGATAAGTGATTTAAAGTACAAAACTTCACTCACCTTACCTATTTGGGTAGCTACTCACCAGAATTAAAGGTCCTTTCATTCATTTGCAGTCAATATTATCCATCCGCGCCCTTGTCAGAACCCAGATTTTTTTATAAGACAGCATCAGCCACCCTCAACTTATATGATGTAGAGAGTTGAGATACACAATATCTATTTAGATAGATAACTAGACCAGGGTCGGATGCTATCTCTCAAATCAATTTCAACTCAACCTCCTAGGCTGGTAACAATCCAATAGTAGCTTGCCTAAGTTAAAGTGTATAATATCCAAAATTAGACCAGGGAAAAAGCTAAGTGCTAACACCTTCTAGAGAGTGAATCAAACTCATTTGGACAAAAAAAACACTAATACATCTCAACAGGGTTGACAAAGGAAATACAATATTTTTGGTGGCTCATTCATTTGGCTAAGTGGACTAACAAAACAAGGAGGCCTACTATCCTTTCTTATTGGGTCAAAATAAAGGAGAATATCTAATGAACTGGGAAAGTTCTAGGTGTAATACTTATGCCAAAACTACATGAATAATCACCCACACAGGCACTGAGCTAATTTTTATCTTACTAATTCTTGGGATCCAGATCACATAGCTATGCTTTGCTTCACTACTAACTCCATGCCAGTATCAGAATCACACATGGTTGCACAACACTTTACCACTTGGTAAGTGGAAATAATTATACAAAAATCAAAAAACAAAACTTTGCCACGATCACTTATAATTTATGTATACAATAAGGTGCTAACGAAAATGGCACTTTTATATCACACAATAACATTAATAACTGAGCAAAACTTAAGAAAGAAAATATCCAAACCTACAATTAATGAAAACCAAAATAACTCATGGTACAAGTACGCCAACCCCCACAAATACAAATATGCATTATCCTCAAAGCATTAAATTAAAGTCCAAAGAAGTGTGGTATACTTGTATTGCCTCTCATTTATTTGAGGCATCGGTGAACTGTGGCAAGTCTCCAGCATCCTCACCGGGTGCAATGTTGGCTCCCATGGTAGTGGGAGTACTCACAATCTCTCCCACTGAAATCATAGGTACCGCATCTCCAGAACTAGTAGACACTCTAGTTGCTTCATACTGAGGCGTCTTCTAGCTCTTCTCTTCTTCTTTCTTTGACTTCTTAGCTTCTCTCTTTATATCATAGTCAAATCTCTACTCAAGTGACATAGCTACAAGTCTTTTTCTTTTAGCAGCTTTCCTTGCGGCTTTTTTTGCTTTCTCATCCATCTCTGCCACCTTCTTACCCTTATCTTTGATTGGTCGCCTAATTAAATCAATAAGACTTTCATATTCATAATTTGTAATCTGAACAGGATCAAATGTGGTCTGCTGCAGTTGCTAATTATCTTATCCACATCAACGCGGAGTTTTCTAATTTCCTCAATCAATTTTGCAAAATCTGAAATGGATAGGGTATCCAGCATCTTGTTGATACACTCTTCCATGTTGTCTATTTGTATCTAGATGTTCCTAAAAGGCTGGTTCACTTCCTGTATAATTCTCTTAATAAAGGGTTTGAAATCTACCCCCTATATAGACAATTGCTTTTCAATTCTTTTCTATGCTCATATATACTTTGCAAAATTTTCCTGTTTCTGCCTGTATTCTGAGTATTAGGGTGTAACTAATGCAGAATCTGCAATTTCACCCATGGGCATCGAAGATAAACCTACAGAAATAGTAGCAGGCATGTATGTAGAAAGTGGTAATTGCATTCCTGAAGGACCTTCTGATGACTCAGGAATTGGTGCCGACTAATTTTGCTGAGATGGAGGCCTGTTGATTCACATATCAAACTTCGACTCATCTTTTGTGTTGTAAATATCTTTCTTATGTATTGTTGGGATCGTTTTATCAACTTTACAAATCAAAGAAACCTTTTCTTGCTTACATAATTCTGTGATCAGGCATGGGAATGGCAGTACAATTTGAGTCTTGTGAGCGCGGAAGAACAATTCATCAGAAATAATGTTGCCAATATCCACTGTCAATCCCTCAATCAAAGCAGGAATAATCACAGCTCTACTGAGTTCTAGGTGGTTACCAACACCTATTAGAATCAACCTCAGCCTCATAATTACCCATCAGAACTTGGCCCTAAAACTTAGGGACGACTTGGATATCTTTTCTCGGGGGATGTGTAGCTATACAGGTTCTCCTCCCTCTGCCAGTATCCTAGTTAACCATGGACTTTGTTGGGTTGGTGTGAACAATAGATGCTCTAAGTACAGTATTGCATGGGGTATCTGATATTCAACTCCAAATGAGAATCTATTTAATGTGCACTCTGAAATATGTATATCAACTCCACAAACAGGAACAGTGTCCAGCTTGTTCATGTCAGCTATTGATACACCTGAAGGACATTTTTTTTCAAGCAACACCAAGTAACTAGTGAAAAATTCATGGACCATATTCAGTTGATAGGTCCCCAGCAGCCTACTCATATATACTAGTTCGTACTCATTGAATCGACGTTCAAGATCTGGGTATTCATGCAAGGTCGTGGTCACAATTTGACGTTCTTCAAAAATAGCCCTCTTTATGGCTACCCTATCTATTGGTGCCATCCCGTTGTAGAAATTCTCTCAAGCGCCCTTAATATGCCACTGTATAGCTTCCCGTACTTGCGGATCCTTGTGCGGAACTAAATTTGTGTCCTCTTGTTTAGGACTCTTCTCTTGGATGGGGTTAGCTACTTCAACCCCTTCCTTAACCAGAATTGAACTTGAGTTTTTGCAGCCACTACTTTCACCCTCTTCTTCAGACTAGGAGGATAAAGAAATAAACTATTGATTTTGCCAGGTGTTGCGTGAAGATACACCCACCCCCTGTGATCAGGCCCCTTGGCCTTTACCTTTACCTCCGGTGGTTGGTAATTTGTTTTCCATGATACCTACAAGTAATAGGTTATCAGTTCAAAGACTTAAACCTAAAAACAGGAAAAATTATTAGCTAGCGATGGTCCATCGACCCAAACCTTTGGGGTCATTCTAGTAATATTGACTCTAAGAAAGTGGTGACGGTTTTAGGCGATGTGTCTTCGGGTATCTGACGGTCTGTCACTTTGACCGCCGCCTATCATTTTCACTTTCAGGCTTTGTTTCGGCATTTTATCAAACACCTTGCACACTTTCATTTCAAGCATGATTATTCTTGGCTTTTTCACCAATAATACACTACTCATTTTGCTTTTTCTTGTTCCAGCGGCTACTCAGACTTCACTCGGGATAGAGTTTACCATATTTTCTCTTAGTTCAGACCCACACAGATGAACTCAAGATCAGAGAGAAATATTTCAATATTGCAAACTTCGCATGCCTTTTTTATTCTTGGTGTTGAATAACAAAGAAAGTAATGGAGAGAACATACCTTAGTATTGCAGTACTTGATTATTCCCTTGACTTGTACTTTATACACTGGACACAATATGACACCTGACTTTTATGAAGAACTCTTTGTTGCGTGTGATTGAAAGAATAAAGAGAATATAGACTTTAAATAGATAGGGAAGAGGAAAGTTGAAAGTCTTCAGAGAGAATGAAAGGGTTCATGTATGTTGAATATTTTGGGAGTTACTCAACCACTTCAAATTATCTACATTTAAAACCATTTGGTTATGATAAGAATGAAAATTTGGATATTGAAATCGATCTGACCCGACCCACTGAAATAAGGTTATGTACGACGATTCAAGTGACGGTCCGTCGCATAAGCAATGATCAGTCGAGAGACCCTTCAGTCCATTCCTGAGAACTTACCTTGGGGCACATTGGCAATGGTTGAGTCGACGATCCATTGAGTATGCGATGGTCCATCGGTCAATCTATAGTGATTCTTCCAGTAGCCTAATTTCTAGACTTTGCTGTGATGGCTACCACGACGGTCCGTCGAGTCACTGATGATCCATCGGGTAACCCGTCGGTCAGCTCCAAACTTCCTCAGCTTTTATTTTCCTGCATTGTCAGACCTTTACACCTGCACAAACCCTTCAACTTGTACAAAACAACAAAACAAACACCAAAATAACTCAAACTAGTGATTTAAAACAACACATTGTGGGTTGCCTCCTACTAGCGCCTGATTTATTATTGTGGCATGACTCAGTTATCTTTATTACTTAGACTTCATCAAGATAGATAGTACCAATACTCTTTATCGATTCCTTTGGACCAATATACAGTTTCACACGTTGCCCATTTACCTTTAAGACACTTCCGTCTTGATTTTTAAGTTCCACTACTCCAGATGAGTACACTTGACTCACTTTAAATGGACCGGTCCATTTGGATTTGAGCTTACCTGGAAACAGCTTGAGCCTGGAGTTGAATAGAAGCACTAAGTCACCTTTTTGGAAATTCCGCTTTTCAATCCTGCTGTCGTGTTACTTCTTCATTCTTTCCTTCTATAGATCAGACCAATCATAAGCTCTAAGAAGGAACTCATCCATCTCATTTAGCTGCCCAGTCTCATATTCACTACCTCATTCTAGTTCAGATTAAGCCACCTCAGTGCCCACAATGCTTTATGCTCTAGCTCAATCGGCAAATGGAATGCTTTTCCATAAACCAATTGGTATGGTGACATGCCTATAGGTGTCTTGAAATCCATTCGATATGCCCATAAGGCATCGTCCAGCTTCCTAGACTAATCCTTTTGGCTAGCATTTACAGTCTTTTCTAGGATAGCTTTGATTTCCTGATTAGAGATCTCCACCTGCCCACTGGTCTATGGGTTATATGGAGTAGACACTTTATATTATTTGACTCCATATTTTGCCAAGGAGGCTCGAAATATCTTGTTGCGAAATGTGATCCTCCATCGCATAAGATGGTACGTGGTTTTCTCTTGAAAAATGCAACGACCTATTTTCCTTCATTATCCGCCAGAGCCACATCTTTGACCTATTTTGACACGTAATCAATATCAACTAGTATGTACTTCATCCCAAATGATCTCATGAAAGGCCCCATTAAATTAATGCCCCACATATCAAATAATTCTACCTCCAACATTTTAGACATTGCCATCTCATGGTTCTTTTAGATGGACCTTTACCTTTGACATTGGTCACATCTCTTTACGAACTCATAAGCATCCTTGAACAAAGAGGGCCAATAGTCACCACTCTGAAGCACTTTTCTTGCAGTCTGATCACCTGCATGGTGACCTCCAAATAGGAAAGCATGACTCGCTTCCAGTATACTCAACATATCTACTTCTGGGATGCACCGTCTAATAATACCATCTGCACATCACCTAAATAGCTCATCCCAGAAGTAATGGTTCACATTATGGAAAAACTTTTTCCTTTGATGAAAGAAAAGTTTCTCTGGATAACCTCACTCACCATATAATTTGCAAAATCAGCATACCAAGGTATTTTCTCCATAACAGCAGCCAAGATTTCCTCATCAGGAAATGCATCATTGATCTCAAATTCATCTCTGGCTGCTTGGCCCCCTTCAAGCCTAGACAGGTGGTTCACAACTTGATTTTCGCAACCCTTCCACTCCTTAACTTCAAAGTCAAACTCTTGAAGCAGCAGCACCTATCTAATCAACCTTGGCTTAGCATCCTTTTTTACCATCAAATATCTCAAGGTTGCATGGTCAGTGAGGACCACCACCTTGGTTCCTAACAAATATGCCCGAAACTTTTCAAAGGCAAAAACAACTGCAAGGAGTTCTTGTTCTATGATGGTGTAGTTGTTTTGAGCTCCATTCAATGCTTTGCTAACATAATAAATTAGACGAAATAATTTATCTTTCTTTTATCCCAGCACAGCTACAAGGGAAACACCGATCGCATCACACATGATCTCAAATGGTTTTGACCAATCTGGTACAACAATAATAGTATCATCAACCAGCTTCTCTTTAAGGTATTCAAATTACTTTAAGCAATCATCATCAAAGGAGAATTTGACTTCCTTCTCCAAAAGTTTGCAAAGGGGATTTGCAATCTTTGAGAAGTCCTTTATGAACCTCCTATAGAAGCCATCATGACCAAGGAAAATTTATACCCCATTCACTGGTATAGGAGGTAGAAGCTTCTCTATAACCTCAACTTCAGCTCGATCAACTTCAATCCCCTTTGTTGAAATTTTATGATCGAGAAAAATGCCCTCTTTTACCATGAAGTGGCATTTCTCTCAATTAAGCACAATATTGTACTCCTCCCACCATTATAAGGACCTACTCAGATTTAGCAAGTAGAGCTCAAAAGAATTACCAAAAATCAAGAAATCATCCATAAACACCACTAAGGTGTCTTCAACCATATCATAGAATATCGACATCATGCATCACTAAAAAGTAGAAGGTGTATTACACAACTCGAAAGGCATCCTCTTGAAAGCAAATGTGCCATATGGGAACATGAATTTCATCTTCTCCTAATCTTCAGGAGCAATACAGATCTGGTTATAGCCGGAATAGCCATCCAAAAAACAATACAACCCCCTTCCCGCCAATCGATTAAGCATTTGATCCATAAAGGGAATTGGGAAATGGTCTTTCAAAGTCCATAAGTTTAGTTTGCGATACTCTATGCAAACTCTCTACCCAGTCACAAGCCTGAGGGGAATCAATTTATTCCTTTCATTTGCAACAACAGTCATGCCCCCTTTCTTGGGCACTCATTGAACTGGGCTTACCCATTTACTGTTGGAAATAGGATAAACCACTCCTGCGTCCAGCCACTTAATAATTTCCTTCTTAACCACCTTTTGCATCAGTGGGTTAAGATGGCGTTGATGCTCGATGGTTGGAGTACAATCTTTCTCAAGTTGTATCTTATGAGTACAGATGCAGGGGGAATGCCAAAAATATCTACAATAGTCTAGCCTAGTGCTCTTTTGTACCTCTGAAGCACCAAAATAAGTTCTTCCACCTGCTTCTCACCCAAATCTTCTGCAATAATAATGGGTAACATGATTCCATTGCCCAAAAACACGTACCTTAAATGCCCTGGCAGCTCTTTCAATTCTAACACCGGTGGCTCTTTAATGGATGACTTAGCTGGTGGTGTTGGTCAATTTTTTAGATCAAGATCTAGCTTCTTAGGAGCAAATGAATATGACCCCATTCCTGTCAAGGCACAAATAATCTCCTCATAATCTTTAATACCATCTTGATCAACATTCATTATTACAGCAGCTAGAGTCTCCACAGCAAATTTTTCTTCTATAGGTACTTTCTGCTTCTCTTCATAATAAACATCCACAATAGAAAATATGCTCATATCTTTATGCTATTTCATGAACTGGCATACATCGAATCAAGCTACTTTATCATTCAGCCTGAATAGTAGCTCATTTACCTTTAGATCAATAAGTACACTCCCGGTTGTGAGGAAAGGTCTACCCAAGATTATGGGCACATTGAAGTCCACCTCACAATCGAGAATAACAAAATCAGCTGGAAATATGAAACTAGCCACTTTTACTAATACATTATATAAAATCCTCACAGGCCGCTTTACATATCTGTCTACCATAAATAATCTCATGTTTGTAGGAGTAGGATCCCCCAAACCCAGTTTCTTATACACAGCAAGCAACATCAAGTTTATACTGGCCCCCAAATCATATAGAGCTTTTACAAAATCAAGAGGCCCAATAGTGCATGGGATAGTAAATGCTCTCGGGTCTGCCTTCTTCCGCACCAACGACCTAGTAGAAATAGCACCACAATGATAAAGATTGTCCACTATCTCATAGCTAACTGGCTGCTTCTTCATAATAAGGTCTTTTATGAACTTTACGTACCCGCTAATTTGCTCCAATGCTTCCGCCAATGGCAAGTTGATTGGCAACTGATTAAGCATGGCCATAAACTTGCCAAACTTGGTGTCATCGGCCTTCTTTTTCAATTGATGGGGAAACGAAGGAGGTGGTTTCAGGAGTTCGGTAACCACCACTTCAGTCTCATTTTTCTTGCTTCTCTCCAAATCATCAATCTGTTGATAGTTGGATGGTGTATTAGCAATAACTTTATCCAATTTTTCAGACTCTACTGGATAAGTTTCCTCATGCTTAATATCTTCTACAATCATAGCTTTGCCTACAGATGGGTTTGTTAATACCTTACCACTTTGTGTGGTAATTGCTATGTAGGAGCCATCATTTTGAGGATTCTGAACTGTATCACTTGGCAAAGTTCCATTTTTCCTCTGATTCAATGCTACTAAAACTTGGCTCATTTGTTTCTCCAACTGCTTGATAGAAGTAGAGTGTGAGTTTTACCAACTGACTCATGGAAGACAAGTCACTCTTTATAGTGGTCACTCCAGAGTTGGTAGTCTCAACTTCCTTTAACAATTTCTCTATCATGTCCTCCATGGATATCTTGCTAGAGCTAGCTGAAGTATTATCTCTACTTCCAGGAGGTACATATAGTCCACTCCTATCATTTTTTCTCTTCTAGTTCCCTTGATATTTATCTTTGTAACTAGCTTTATTGTAATAGTTCTAGCCTTGATTTCCTTAGATACTGCCTTGAAAACCTCCCTGATTATTTATATAGTATACCTCTTCTTCCAAATCAGAATCAGCTCCTCCCTGGGATACAATAGCTTTCACCTTCTCTATTTTTCCAGACAATAGATTCTTAGTCAACAAATCTATATGTCTTTAAATGTGCCATATCCTAGCACTTTCTTCTTTCTTCTTGAATTGCTCTGCATTCATAATACCAGACACTGTAGGGCTTGCTACCACAGAAACCCTGGTATGCTAAGCTCTAATTTGTTTGGTCATCTGATCAAGCATTTCTAAGGCCTCTTGAAAAGTGAGTTTTACAAATGATCCCCTTCCAGCATTATTAATAAATGGCTTCATGATAGAGTTTAACTCCTAATAAAGAGTCTTTATCAGATAAATATCCGTCATATTATGGTTTGGGCACTACGTCAGACTCTTTTTTAACCTCTCCTATGTCTTGTGAAGAGCTTTGGTTGGGAGCTGCCTAAAGTTACTAATCTCATCTCTCAACTGTACCCTCCTGGAAGGCGGAAGAACCTTTCTAGGAAAGCCTCTTTTAACTACCTGCAGTTGATTATAGAATCAGGCGTCAGCTCATTAAGCCGCAATGTTACCTCCCTAGACAGAGACAATGAAAATAGACGCAGGTGGATGGCATTCTATCCCACTCCCGGGTTATGAAAGGACTTACAAATAGTGAAAAATTTCACTAAATACATATTGATATCATCTCTCGGGAGTCCACCGAACAACTCCTTATGATGAAGGAGTTGAATCATTGTACTGGTAATATTGAACTTTGCTCCTGGCACTAGAGGTATAGGAATAATAGCTCCAGTGGAACCAACTCCGTCCATTCCTTTCTCATCATCATTAAGATCAAATTGCATAGCTTGGCGATCAGGTCTTACCTTGAAAGAATGGTTTATGTTTACATTTCTGTTCACTAGTGCACCTACATTGTCTACACACCTTCGATTAATAGGATATAACAAGGCATCATCCCCCAAATCTTCATCATCAAGATTAGGATAACATGTCTGTTGACCATTATTTTACTAATTTATTTGAGCTTTAGCCAAAGTGGCTAGCCTCTCAGCATCTTAGAGATCTACCATTCTGCCAATTAGTTGTGGTTCTCGATTTATTGGTAATAATAGTGCTCCCGATCTTCATGTACTTAGCATACACAATAACTCCCCTGCATAAAACAAAAACAACAAAGAAAAGTAAAATTTGGGAAACTTGACCAAAGGTCAAATAACAAGCACAATCTTAATTGACAACCGTATTCTCCGGCAACGATGACAAAATTTGATACGCCCAAATTACATCTCTCATATGAAAGAGTAAGCGATCGCTGTCAAATATAGAACCCAACTAGCTTAGGTGCCGAATCCCACAGGGAATACAGTGTTTACTAAGTATTCTGACTATTATTAGACTGTTGATCTAAGGTTCTTGATTAGAAGGGAGTTGAAATGTGTTAACAAAATTCTTTCATATTTATATCACACAAGGTCCAGCTACTGAGAGTTAATGTAGATGTAATTTCAATGAGAATGAATTAACTAGAATTATGCTCACCAAGATGTTCAAACAGTTAGGGTTGTGAGTTTGTGCTTGAATTCTAACTTATGTGTTCAATTTCAAAAAATATTGAATTCTAAGAATTACCCACGTTTTTCTTGACCTAATGAGTGTTTCACCCTTTACTTCTCTTGAATTTAAAGGATTCATGCATTATTCAATAACACTCTCATGAGGGTTGATCCTGTTAAGTCATCAACCCGTTAACCTAAATGGTAAACCTATGGAGTTCTTGTGAATCACTTCTTTTCCCAACATCCACTTTCTCCTCAGACAAGTGGTATTCATAGGCTAACTTCTCAAGTTTGTAACCAAGACATGTCATTTTAATGAACAAAGATTTATGCAATTTTTATAGATATTAGAAATCAAACCAATTCACAACCCCAAAATAGTTCTCTACATCAAGGCTCCATAACCCTAGTTATGAGAGTTTAGCTACTCATTTTCAAGTAAGAAATCAAAGATATATTGATATTCATAAATGGATTCAAGAGAGTACTTTCAAAAGTCACAATATTGTTCTTCTCAATCTTCAATAGAAAATATAAAAACTAATAATCAGATCCCAATCTCTAGATTTATATCTAAATGAAAAGTGTTACACAACTCTCAATAGAGGAGACAATATGAAGCTAATGACGAAAGATATGGAATAAACCCTAATACTTGGTATTTATATGAGACTAAAACTGGGTTTTAAAATTCAAATTTGGAATTTCCATTTCAAGGTTGATGGATCGAGCGACGGTTCTTCGAAGGGCCAATAATTCATCGCCTAGATCGTCTTTGGACCTCCATTGCTTCTATTTTCTGTTCCTAATCGATGGGCAGGGTGATGGTTCATCGATGGGACGATGGTCCATCGCTTGGACCATCGCTTGACTTTCAGTATTTCTTGATTCTATCTTTTAGCGACGGTTAAGGCCAATGGTTCATCGCAGAGTCGACGGTTTATTTCCTAGACCGTCGTAGGATATCTAGAGTCACTATCTTCTATTTTGGGTGATGTTCAAGTCGATGGTTCGTTGCAAGGTCGTCTGTCTATGACATCCTACAAGTGCATCTCACACAGTTCGTTGCAAGGTGATCTTCTATTTTCTTTGCTTTACCCAGTTTAATCCAACTCATCCTTCACACAGTTTTTATCCTAAAATCACTAAAGTACACTCTTAAATACAACAGTAGTTACTTGGAAACACATAATTATCCTATGAATAAAGGCCTAAAATATTCCGTTAAAGCCGGAACATCAAGTGCATCTCATCATCCATGTGCCTATGCTACCTTAATGATTAGGAGAGCCCTCACATGTCATCTCTATAAAGGGTATTGATCTTGCTGAAGACTTATTATTTGAGGAAGTTCTCATGGCTATATTGGATCTGTAGGTCAGAACATAGATTTAGTAAAGTAGATTTGGAGGAACCAGCACATAGAAGAAACCACTTGGGAAGCAGTAGTGGATATGAAAGCTAAATACCCATCTTTATTACAAAAACCATCAGAAGGTTCTTAAACTACTTGTCCCTTTATATAATCACTAGTTTCTACTAGATCTTGTTCTATTGACATTTGATTCTTACTTGATATGTTTAGGTATATGATTTCTGGATAACTGACAAACTGAATGCTTGGCCACGCAAACCTAAGCTGATATGGTCTAAATTTTGAATTGATACTGTGAAATCTAATATTTAACCAACATGCCTTAATCTAAGCTAATCATGTTTGAACTTATAATCCAAGTTGGAAGGGTGTTAGTACCTTACTACAGGTACCACTATTGGTTGTATAGATCCATTATTCTGTTGTCCCGAAGGACCAGGGTGTTAAGCCTAAACTGAAGGGTGACCCTTGATAGGAATTCAAGCCTAAACTAATGGATGATCCCTCACTTAGTGCTAAGCTACTTACACAGATACACAAACTAATGCATGCATTAATAATTGATTTGCTCAAACATGATATTCCAAAAACTAACAATGCATTTATAATCTGGATGTAATGAAATAAACATGACCTAAATCACTCGCGACTTAAAAGTTGAAATATGCATGAATGAGGTATCGAGTGTTTATAACCTTCCAATACTGAATAATTATATTAAATATAGTAACATCATTTAAAACACTGTAAGAAAATTCATGATTCAGAGACCCAAAGCATAGATTATATCTTAAACATATGGAATCCATTATTATGAGAATGGGAATATGTTAAACCTATGAAGACGACATGCTTACATAGTTTAATTCAAGAATTGGTAAGTTAACATTGTGTCAACTGAACGTGATATGGGTGATTGAAATTAAAGCATGTAATAATAAAATTCTCATGGGAAAACATGTTGGCATGACTTGAATTCAAAACTATTAAGAGAATATTGAGTAAATTCATACTTAACATTGCACTATCATAAAAAGAGAAAAAAAGGTTTATGCATAAAATTCAAAGGATTCTAAGGACTCAATGGGTGGAATAAACCCATTAATGAATACCCCACATTCTTGAGTTTCTTGAATTTTTGAAGGAAAGTTTTGAATTTAGACCTTGAATGTTTGAATCCTTTTGGAAAAAGCTTGAAATTATGTTTTCTTGGGAAGGGGAATGCTTTCTCATTATTTATTGATGAGGAATGGGGAAAATAATGCCTCTCTTGGACTTTAATTCCTAATTTGGATGATTAGGGAAAGGGGGAAAGACCAAAATACCCCTTAGGTCTTTAAATAATGATGCAAAAAAACACAACCTCTATGGCACAGCGGCTATCGCGGATACTAGCCTCCGTGACATAGTGTGTATCACAGAGACTAACCTCTATCACATGCCATGTATTATGGAGATCCAACATCTGTTACATGCCTAAATTGCAAAGGCATTCTGCCTTTATGGTCCAAAAAAATGCGAACCTATTTTGAAAATCCCAAAACTCTTTTGAATGACCGTTTTAACATCTCTAAACATATTTCAACTCAAAAAGCAATGTTTCAAACTCAAGAAGGCGAAAAATAAAATATTCAAAATCTTGGGGTCTTAAATGTCTAAGTCTGTTGTACTTAGTGTGAAATAATAGCTTTGGACCCTTTAAACATGCAACTAGTTGCTAGAAATATGTCTAGGATTTTGTGGGGTATTACAATATCTCCCCTTTGGTATCATTCATCCCTAAATGAACTTTTTTAGCTGAGATACTAAGAAAGATGAGATCGTGTACTAAATACTTATAAGCTGAATCATGATTAATTAACTGAACTTGAAACATATTACATGGACTGAACTAAATTCATGAATGCATACTATGACATGAGGATGGTTGGATAGATGAGATAGAAAATGATAAAATCAATTTAAGAGAAACCATTACCTTAAGTTGAATCTGAACTGGTAGAGAAAAGATGGCAATACATGGCTCGCATGTCTACTATTGTTTCCCAAGTATCTCCCTGAACAGACTGATTTCTTCATAAAACCTTAACCAAAGGGACTTCTTTATTCCATAACCTACAAGTCTTGCATAAAGGATCTCACCTAGGACTTCTTCATAGGATAGACTTTCTTTCACATCCACAATCTCTAAAGGAACAACAGAAGATGAGTCACTGATACATTTATTTAACAAAGATACATGAAACATCGGATGCACTGATGCTAAGTCTGCAGGCAACTCTAACTCATAAGCTACCTTCCAAAAATGTCTCAAAATCCTCTATGGGCCAACAAAGTGGGGACTAAGCTTCCCCTTCTTACCAAACCTCGTCACCCCTTTCATGGGCAAACTTTTTAGATAAACATAGTCACCAATGTCAAACTCAAGATCTTTTCTCCTTACATTTGCATAATATTTCTGACAATTTTGATCTGTCTTCAGCCTTTCTCAGATCAATTAAAATTTATTCATTGCCTCATACACTGAATCTTACCCTATTAAAGTAGGCTCACCTACTTCAAACCAACCAATAGGAGATCTATACCTCCTTACATATAGAGCCTCAAATGGAGCCATCTAAATACTAGAGTGATAGTTGTTATTGTAGGTAAACTCAATCAAAGGTAAAAGGCTATCCCAACTACCCCTAAAGTCTATAACATAATCCCTTAACATGTCCTGTAAAGTCAGAATGATTTGTTCTACCTGACTATATATCTGAGGATGAAAAGTTATACTGAGATAAACTTGGGTACCAAGACCTTTCTTAAAAGCCTTCAAAAAATGAGAGGTAAACTGGGTACCTCTATCTGAAAAGATGGTTAATGAAACCTCATACAACTTTACCAACTCTCTGAAATAGAATCTATCATAATCCTCAGTGGAATACAAAGTATGAACTGGCAAGAAATGGGCTGACTTGGTCATTCTATCTACAATAAATAAAATAAAATTATGTTAATGATACGTACGAGGTAACCCTATCACAAAATCCATGTTCAGCACCTCCCAGTTCCAATTGGGGATGCTGAACTCTTGAGTGTAACACTAGGGCCTTTGGTGGTCAACCTTAACCTACTGATAATTCAAACACTTAGCCACAAATTTCGTAATATCTTTATTTATACCACTCCACCAATAGATTTCCCATATATCATGGTACATCTTAGTGTCTCCTGGGTGAATAGTCTATTATGCAACATGTGTTTCAGTTTATATTCATTATCTCAAACTATCAGCACACAAAACACATAACCTACCTTGATAACGAAGCACACTATCTCCACCTCGGGATAAAACCTCAGACTTCTGATCTCGAGCTGCCTCCTTAAACTTGACCAAAATAGGATCCCTAACTTGCTTTTCCTTCACTTCGACCACTAATGAAGATTTCAAACCATTTTGAACCCACATACTACCATCGATCGAGTCAACTAATAGAATACCTAACCTAGCAAGATGATGAACCTCATAGACTAACTCCTTATTATCATCATGAACATAAGTAACACATTCTATAGACAATCCACAAAGGGCATCAGCCACTATATTATCCTTTCCTGAGTGATACAACATACTCATATCAAAGTCTTTCAATAATTCTAACCACCTTCTGTGATGACGATTCAGGTCTTTTTTTGTGAACACATATGATAAACTCTTATGATCAATAAACACATCAACATGAATCCCGTAAAGGTAATGCCTCCAAATCTTTAAGGCAAAGACAACTGATGCTACCTCAAGGTCATGGGTTGGGTAATTCTTATCATGGGGCTTAAGTTGTCTAGAAGCATAGGCTATGACCCAACATCATTGCATTAATACAGAACCAAGACCAACTCTAAAAGCATCACAATAAACTACAAACCCATCTAGACCATCTAGTAAAGTCAAGATTGAAGCAGAAGTAAGTCGAGTCTTGAACTCCTGAAAACTCTTCTCTCAAGAATCTGACCACTAAAATGTGACTTTCTTTTGGGTTATTCCAGACATAGGAGAAGTAGTAAAATAAAACCCTTCAACAACCCATCTATAGTAACCATCTAAACCCAAGAAACTCCTGATATCTAATGGCGCTATGCCAATTTCTCACTACTTTGGTATTTTGAGGGTCAACTCGACTGCCATCGCCAAAAATAATGTGACTAAGAGAGGATACTGATCTTAACCAGAATTCGCACTTACTAAACTTAGTGAATAATTGGTGATCCTTAAGGGTTTGTAATATAATTCTTAAATGGTCTACATGAATACTTTTACTACGAGAATAGACAAGGATAACATCTGTGAGGACTATGACAAACGTGTCCAAGTACTACTTGAACACCCTGTTCATTAGGTCCATAAAAGTTGCAGAAGCATTCGTTAGTCCAAAATACATGAAAAGAAATTTGAAGTGACAATACCTAGTTTTGAAAGTTGTCTTCGAGATGTCACATTCACTGACTCTAAGCTGATGATAGTCGGATCTTAGGTTTATCTTAGAGAAATGGCTTGCACCCTAAAGTTGGTTGAACAAATCATCAATTTCGGGGAAAGGATACTTATTCTTGATAATAACTTTGCTTAACTGATGGTAGTCAATGCACATTCTGAGGTAACCATCTTTCTTGCGTACGAAGAGAACTAGAGAACCCCATGGAGAAATAGGCCTAATAAAACCCTTATCTAAGAGATCTTTCAACTGATCCTTCAATTCTTTAAGCTCAGTTGTAGCTATTCTGTAAGGTGGAATTGATAAAGGATGGGTATCTTGGAGGAGATTTATTCTGAAGTCAATTTTCCTCTCAGGAGGAACTCTAGGAAGATCTTCAGGGAACACTTCTGGAAACTCATTCACTACTGGAACTAACTCAAGGCTCAGAGTTGCAGAATTTGAGTTTTTGACTCAAACAAGATGGTATATACATACGTTGGATATCATTTTTCTTTCTTTAAGATAGGATACAAACCTAACCCTAGGTACTGAAGTACTACCCCTCCATTCAATAAAGGTCTCATTAGGAAACTGGAATTGGACAACTAAGGCATAGTATGAGTGAAGCCAATTCATGTCTAGAATGACATCAAAATTAGTTATCTCTAACTCCAAAAGGTCAAATGAAGTAGCTTCTTGAGATACTGTGATTGAGGGATTTTTATATACCCATCTAGATATAATAGAACTACCTACTGGGTAGACACTAAGAAAGGCTCTGCTAATATATCGAGACTAACACTGAAGTCTGCAACTATGTAAGGAGTTACAAAGAAAGTAAAGCTTTAGGGTCTAAAAAAGCATAAACATGAAGATGGAAGACATATAATGTACCCTTAACCACATCTGGAGAACTCTCCAGATCATGTCGATCCTGGAGAGCATAAAGTAGGTTCTAACGCTGCCAACTGGTGTCACTGGAGGTGGAACCCTGCTGAGTAAGTTAACCTACTGGCGCTACTGAAGAATTAGTATGTCCCTACAGGCAATCATTTCTTTCTCGATGGGAAACTACAGGACAATCCTTGATTTTGTGGCCCGGCTTGCCACACCCAAAGCTTGCATCACTTCCATCCATGCACTCACTCTTATAGTTCTTACCATATTTCTAACAAAATGGATTAGTGCAACCATTATTTACGCTACCCTAGGACTTAGAGCCTAGCACTCTATCCCTACTGTCCTGCCTGAACTTAGGCACTAGTGCACTGGCAGAAGATGGGGCTAGAGCTGAGAATTTTTGAAAGAACTGAGAACGATTCCACCATCATACCTTTATTTTGACAAGTTGAAGCTACCAGTTCTATCCCTCTTATTATCTTTTTCCTTCTCTTTGAGCTTCTCCTCACCAACCTTCTGAGTATGAACCATGCGTCTAGAAAGGTCCATCTCTTTAATTAACATAGTTGTTATACACTCTTTGACTACACTATCTGACACACGAGACACAAACTAACTCATTCTGGCCCTAAAATTAGCCATCATAGTTGGAGTATACCTTACCAATCGAGTAAACTTAAGTGAGTACCTCTTCACACTCATGTTACCTTACTTCATATTTATAAACTGCTACACCTTAGCCTCCTTAACTCTAGTAGGAAGAACCTATCTAAGAAAGTCATGGAAAATTTCTCCTACTCTATAGGTCCTACCTCAATACCCTTGTCCTTCTTTCACTGCTTAAACCAAGTGTGAGATACTCCCTGTAAATGGTAAGAAGCTGAATCAGCACTCTCAATAGAAGTGACACCCATAATGTCCATCACTTTCTACATATCATCTAGAAACTCCTACGGATCCTCCTCAGACTTGGATCAAGAAAACAATGGAGGATTCATCTGAGTAAAGTCTCAGATCCAAGATGCAGCGGTATTTATTACTGGATTAGTTGGGGTAATAGTGTGATGGTTATTATGAGCAGCCACATTCAGGGCCAAAACAGTTAAAGCAATCCTAAAATAAATGTAGGAAACATGTTCGTTTAGAGGATTTTCCTGAACAAGTGGTAGTGCAGGTTAATCCTCATTTCTTCTTCTATTGTTTTTTCTGGGAGGCATTTTTTGTAAACGGATAAAGCATAAGTTAGAAAGGTAATTCAATAAAGCTCATGCTCTTTCGCACGAGATGAATACTAAAAGGAGAGAAACTTTCATAAAATATATCATAGCTTTTTGCCCAAAAGTGTGGAGCGCTTCACACCCATGCACAAGACTCTACTCATACAAATTTTAGATACCCTAGAAAACTTTGAAAACTTAGGCTTTGGTACCAAGTTTTGTCATGGCCTGAGGCTACCCCTAGTATTAACACGGTGCTTAAGTCACAAGTGGCCCCATGATAACCCATGGTCTGGTACCTACTGTGAGCACTGAATAAGATAATAATAAAGTATCATATGTGAAAGCTGAACTAGTAAAAATATTATAGACGTGGACTACTGAAAAATTACCCAACATGTTTTAACTAAAGATAAAACTGAAAATAAATTTGTCTATCTGAAAGCCTCTAAAAACATGAAGAGTTGATGGGACAAACCAACTAACTATGACTGTTTGAGATAAAGAAAATACTGAAAATAACTACAGATAACTTGTCCTCGATAGATAAGGACTCGCCACAACTGTTGTTGGAGGGCACTGAGCTGACTAAGGGCGGTCAGAAAACTGAGCATCTGAACCTATATTTTGAAATCAGTATAGCGTAAAAGAGAATATGTAATCAGTACTTTGAATGTATTGGTACGTGAGATAGGGACTAATTGAAATGCATATAGATACTGAACATAAATGCATGAACATGTAAGACGAATACAAGACCAAGTTAAACATGAACTTAATAACTAAATAACTGATAAATTGAACCCTTGGTCATCCAAACCTAAGCTGATATGGTCTGAATATTGAATTGAGATTGTAGGAGATAAAATTTAATTGACATTTCCCGTTATAAGCTAATCGAGGTCCACCCTGTAATCCCGGTTTGAAGGGTGTCAGTACCCTGCCACAGGTACCAACACTGGTTTTGTTGATCTATTAATATTTTATCCCGAATGACCAGGGTGTTAAGCCTATAATGATGGGTGACCCTTGAGAGGAAATTAAGCGTAAACTAATGAGTGACCCCTCATAACCTACGCCGTCTACGTAGTTCTGGAACTTAGGGACTATTACTAACGACTCCAGCTAAACAGATGGGAAGCCTGTCATACCTGCATTCACTCGATGCTAAGCTATACTCCAACTAAACTAACACAGAGACACAAACTAATACATGCACTAGTAACTGATTTGCTCAAACATGATATTCTAAAAACTAATAGTGCATTTATAATTTGAGTGTAATAAAATAAGCATGGTTTGAATCACTCATAACTTGAAATCTAAAATATGCATGAACGTATGAGTGTTAGGTATTCATAATCCTCCAACACTGAATAATTACTTTAAATATAATGACATCATTTAAAACGTTGTAAGGAAATTCATAATTCCAAGACCCAAAGAGTAGAGTATATCTTTAACTGATGGAATCCATGATTATGTGTATGGGAATATGTTGAACTTATGAGGACAACATGCTTACATAGTTTAATTCATAATTTGGTAAATTAACATGGTATCAACTGAACATGATATGGGCGATTAAAATATAAAGCATGTAATAAAGAAATTCTCATGGGAAAACATGTTGCCATGTCTTGAATTCAGAACTATTAAGAGAATATTGAGTAAATTCATACTTAACATTGGAATATTATAAATATAGGAAAAAGAGTTTATACATAAAATTCAAAGGATTCTTGGAACTCAATGAGTAGAAGGAACCCATTGATGAATACCCCAGTTACTTGAATTCTTGAAGGAAAGCTTGGAATTGAGACATTGAATGGTTGAATCCTTAGGAAGAAGCTTGAAATTTTGTCTTCTAGGGAAAGGGGATGTTTTCTCGTTGTTAACTGATGAGGAATGTGGAAAATAATGCCCTTCTTGGACTTTAATTCGTGATTTGGAAGATTAGGAAAAAGGGGGAAAGACCAAAATACCCCCTTGAGCTTTAAATAATGATGCAATAAAATACAACCTCCGTGGCACGGAGGCTATCGCGGAGATTAGCCTCTATGACATGGCGTGTATCGTGGAGACTAATCTCCGTGACACACCATGTATCACGGAGGCCTAGCCTTCATGACATACCCAAATTGCGGAGGCATTCTGCCTCCGTGGTCCAAAAACATCCCCAGGCTATTTCAAAAATCCCGAAACTCTCCCGGATGACACTTTTAACATCCCTAAACACATTTCGACACAAAAAGCAATGTTTCGAACTCCAGAAGACCAAAAATAAAATGTTTAAAATCTTGGGGTCTTAAAATGGCTAAGTCTCTTATACTTAGTGTGAAATAATGACATTGGATCCTTTAAACATGCTATTAATAGCTGGAAACATATCTAGGATCTTGCGGGGTATTACAACGGGGATGAGTATCCTTCCCTATGCGCCGTAATATTTACAATTAAAATTAACTTTTCTTAGGAAGGAAATGAGTACCAAACCATATGCACTGCAAGATTACCATTAAAATTAATTTTCTTTAGGTAGGAATGAATATCCAAATCTTTGCACCATAAGATTGCCTCCGATATGAACCATCCTTCCGAACCAACTTACCCAAACAAAGGGAGAAAGAGAAAAACAAAACAATATAAAAGAAAAAAAGTGGTGAAAATCACGAAGGAAGAAAAAATCACCTCTTTGTTGAATAGTCGCGAACCGATTCCAGCAACTTCGTGAAACAATATGTAAAACTAGTTTCAAGAAAATGAGGTAGATAGTCCCAATTATAAAGGAAATTATGCTAGAATGGAGTCAACTAATAGTCAGTGAATAGCCAAATATTGGCTTACGTGGATCACCTTCAATTGAAATAATGAAATTTAATTTATCGTGGGCTAAAGTAACAATCAACTTCATGGAATTTTTGCTCTGCAAAACATGTGATGATCATTATTATAATAATTATTACTATGACGATTGATCTTATAATATTGCTTATCGTGTTAAGTTTTGAATATTACCCATTTTGGAATGCATATACAAGTTAATATTGATCTCAGATAAGTTATCAAATTAACACTTCAAGCTTAGTCATGGATAATTCATAATCACGACAAGACTTGAAGTACGCAGCAATTTGTACACAATAAAATTTTATTAAATTTAAATTCGTATGAAATTCGGATTATACTAAATTTAAAATATATTAGTCCAAATAAATATTGTGGATTAATATAATTAGATAAATGTTTAAACAAAAATAAATATGAATTTAATTAACGGAGTTTTACATAAATTCCAACTAGTTTACCTATAATTACACCCTATCTCAACTCTTTTTATATTTTGGTAAAATCTCAATTTTTAATTTTTCAGATACATAATATTAAAAGAGATACATGATTGATGTTACATCTTAAGAAACAACTAATTCTCAGTAATTATGGAAAGTAATGGTAATTAACTCATTTACGGAGTAATTTACTCAGTCGAATTCTAATTAACATCTAAATATCCACAAAAAATGGCACTTAGTTAATAATTCAATTTTTATGAATTATTTTTATCCAGATTCATTCTTCGTTAGTTTTTCCCTTTTTTCCTTGGTATTATTTTCCTTTTTTAATTTTTTGCAATGAATTTTAAACCCTAAAAAAAAGAGATACAAATATTGGTTAAAAAGGTATTATGGTAAAACATGAAGTATCAGTATAAAAAATAAGATTTGAAATACAAAGGTGTAAGAGATACGCAATTCAAAAAAATGTATTAGGTGCAAAGATACATAATTTATAAGAGAGACATACAGAAACCTTCTAGCTATATACATATTTATGAAAGAGATACATATCAAAAAAAAAAATGTATCAAGCGGACAGATACAAAAATATGTACCTGAAACATTCATATAGAACTAAGCTAAATTATATATATTCAGCTAATAAAAAATTTATTTCAAATTAAAATGCTCAGATACAATAATTACTAAACCTTTGATAAATACCTCTCATTGTGACTTCAACAACTTTCTTTTTTAAACAACACTTATTCATCTTGAAGTGCATATTCTCTTTTCTACGAGGTTATAGATTAATAGAGTTCACGGAGTTTCATCCTTAGTCACCTATTGAATCGTTGTTTACTCGGTTAAGGATTGACGCTGATTGGAGATACCATACACAGTTGTCGTTTCTTGTTTCTCCGGTGGATACTTTGGCAGAGGATAGTGAGGCAAAAGTTTTTTGGAAATTTCTTTAAAGGAGGAGGAAGTTAGATATAAATGGTATTAAATTGGTGAAGAGAAGATATTAAGGAAAATTTTTAGGGGGACAGTAAATATATCCAAGTTTTTAGAGCAGAAATTATGTATCTGAAGATTTAAAGAGAGAGTGTAAATAAGGGATATTTATAATTTTTATTAAGTAAGGGGATTTTTAGTAATTTCGATATCTTAAGTTGGTTTTGTAAAATTTTCCCTTTAATTAAATGCTGATTTCTATAGGATTGGTCCATTGATTTGGGCCACAAATAATTAGCTCATCTTGCTAAGCCCAAGATGTCATCATATTCTAAAAGCCAAATTGAGCGTCATATGTTAAATGATGTAGCATGTCAAATTAAGTGAACAAACTAATAGGATCAAAGACCAATGAAGACACACCAAGTGTGCAAGTTGATGTGTTCAGCCAATCAAATATGGTTATGTCACTTCAATCTAATTGGCTCAAAAGAATTTGTACTTACCGTGAATCTTTCCTTTCCACAACTATAAATAGGGGTCTCATAATTTTAAAAAAATTCAATAATTTTAACAAAAAGTAAGAGAGAGATCGTGGATCAAACACCGCAATTTTTCTATAAATTTTAAGCATTCAAATTCAATTCATCAAGAATCAATATCAAGTTCAAAGACCCTTGAATTAGGTACAAGTCAAGATCAAGTTTATCAAACTCACAAATCAAGAATCAAAACCACAAGATTCAAGATGAAGCTCAAAAACTATTGAGTTCAAGTACAAGTCAATATCAAGTCCATAAATTTCACAAGTCGGGATCAAGGCCATCAAGTTTACAAATCAAGTTCAAATTCATCAATTGAATATCAAGCTCGAAGCCTTTGAATTTATATTTGAAAAGGAGAATTAGAGGATTCATAGAGATTGTAACACTTACATTTTGAAATTAAATAAAATTATTGTTGCAATATTTTCTTGACCCACGTATTAATTTCTAGAATTGAAGTTTACTTTCTACAAGTTGATTGAGGAATCTAGTTTTCTAGAATGACAGAAAAGAATCATAATAGGATGTCAAAAATTGGAAAAAAGAAGTCATATCAGGATGTCAATTATTATTCTTACCTCTTTTGAAAGGATTTTTAAAAAAAATGAGAAACACTAGTAGTTACTATTTGATTTATAGCTTGTTTGGTTAAGTTTTTTTTCTCTAAAAATGCTTATTTTTTCTTAAAATTTTTTATTTAGATGAAGTATTTGGTTAAGCTTTTGAAAAACAAGTGGGTGAAAATCATTTTCACCCCACCCCCACCCCACACACACCCAACTTTGCTTTATAAAAAAATTATTCTACTTATAACATTAATGAATTTAAATAAAATAAATAAATAAATGAGTATAATAAATAAATACTATATAATATTATTATAGAATATGTTATATAGATGGATATTACAAATGACAAAGGTAATATAAACATTGTATAGGATTGGGGAGGGGCAAATGTCTATTATTTATAGTAGAAGGGGGGGTTTGATTTTTAAAGTAAAGTTGGGGGTGTAAGCGATTTTTACCTTATTTTATTTATGTAATACCTCTTTATGTTATATATAATTTAGTCTTTTAACCTACATATTTCTAATTTTACTTAAGTTCAATAACATTATAAGTAGAATAATACTTTTATGAAATTTTCACAAATTTAATGTTATTTTGTTATTTCGATACTATATGAATTGAGTGTGTGTTATGTATGTACATGCATATATTTTTATCCTTCTCTACTCTCTTACTCCATGTGTTTTATATTACTTATACGCCTTTAAGAAATTTTTAATTAGAGTATAGTTTACTAAATTAACCTTATTAATAATGCTTTGAAACTTTAAATTTGAATACTACTCTATGCAATTATTTAAAATATAAAAAAGCATTAAAAAAATTTCTTGATTTCAAAATTGGACAAGTAATTAAACAGTTTTTTTAGTGTCAGGGTCAAGTAATGTGAAATGGTGGGGGATATTGTCTATATAAATAAATAAATAAATTTTGATTGTCATTAATGGAGTATTACATAAATTATAGTTTAAAATTATTTAAAATCTAAATAAATACAATATTTAAAAAATTTACCTTAAATTAACTAATTTTTTTTTTATCCAGCATCAAAATGTATTTATATAGTTATTATTACCTGCTATTTCACTTGTATAAGTAAATATTAAATTTTTTATTATTATTATTAATCAAATTAATTTTCTCATTATGCTATGTTACTTCATTATAGAACATCATTAGCTTATATACTTGATTGTTATTTTTCACCTTTTCGAACCACAATATAATGTTTATGTTTTTATGAAAAATTTATTAATGAATTTTTAAAAAATAAAAATATTATGATATTTAAAGAAGAAATTGATATTAAAAAGGAACAATAGGTATTTTAAAGATTTTATTAGGATAAACGGGGTTTGATTAGCGTTCAAAAGGGGGGGGGGGGGGGTGATTTTTAAAGCAAAGTTGGGTGAAAACGTTTTTCACCCAAAAAAAATGCATCTGGTGAGTAGAAAAATAGTTTTTATAAGCTAAAAAAGTAGTTTTATTCTAAAAGAACTTTTTTGAAAAGAGTTTTTGACAAAAATATAATTAAATGCACTTTTAAAAATTTTTGTCAAAACACTAATTGTTGCCCAAAAGTATTTATTGGTTAGATACAAACTGTTTCTCACCAAAAACACATTTTTGAAAAATACTTCTAAAAAATCCCTTTTCAAAATAAGTTAAATTTAAAAAATTGGCCAAAGAGGCTACTATTATGTTCCAACAGAGAAGACATCAACCAAAGGTACAAGCTCCTATGGGTGAACCAATCGATTACTAGCCCTTTTGGCCATGCTTATTTTGCTCATAAGTGCTTGTTTTTTATTTTTTCTCAAAAGTGATATTTTTGGAAAAAATGAGGTATGTTTCCAAGCTTTTGAGAGAAAATAAGTACTTTCAGGGAGTAGCAAAAACAGTTTTTCATAAGCTAAAAGAAGTAGCTTCTCCCCAAAAGTACTTCTTTAAAAAAAAGCCACTTCTTGAGAAAAATACACTTAAAAGCACTTTCTAAAGCTTGTTCAAACACTAATTGTTGCTTAAAGGTGCTTTTTAAATGTATTAACCAGACACAAACTATTTTTCCTAAAAATACTTTTTTGGAAAGCACCTTTGGAAAAAGCTCTTCTCAAAATAAGTTGATTTTATAAGATTGGCCAAACAGGCTATACGTTTTGATTTTGAATAACTTTTATTCTTTTGTTGTGATGGAAAGACGATAATGCTCAAATACACTCTAAAAATGAATGTACACAGTCTCTAGCAATATATTTATCCAATTAGAGTCGGAGTCAAATTCACGAGGGACAATGTGACTATCGATCGAGAAAAATAAGGAACAAAAGTAACTCGCTAAAATTCAAAAAAAGATATAAGTGTTTTGGGGATGTTTGGTATATAAAAATAAAATAAGGATAGAAATAATTAAAATATGAACAAGTTGATCAATAGCTTTCACAAGGATGGAAAGCAAGGAAATGATCAAAAGAATTTAAATCAAGTACTCAAGATTAATCATGAATATAGAAAATTATGCTTTAAACCTCAATTATTTGCTTAGTCTTTCAACTGATTGATGGACATTTATTGGATAGATTATTTCAAACTCTAGCCAAGGCGAACACAAATAGTTTCAGTCTATCGCTACACTAGGATTTAACTATATCTAGCAACAAATTTCATAAGATGGGTCATACATTTAATATTGTGTTAAATTAATCTTTTCTAACTTCAATTAGGTCTTTCAAGTATTAATCGAAGTAAATGGGAAATTCTTACTCTAATATCCTCTTTCAAGCTCAATTAAAGTAGAAATTAATTAAGCAGGAGATTCATTTAGGCAAGTGAAACCTATTTACAAATCAAGAGTATTCAACTAATACAAAAGCATGAGATAGAATCAAAATTCAAAACACAAAATATAAATAGTGCATTTCTCTAATTATAAATGCTTGAGAAAAAATTTAACTAAACCAAAATATTCTATACAAAACAAGGAAAAGAAGAAAGATTCTATTCTTCAATTCTAAGAGTATTGGGTCATAACTCTAGCCTCCAAGGTTGAGAAATAATCAAAATATCTATTTAAATGGCTAGGGATCAAGTTTTTGATTAATTGGGGTTAAAATTATAAAATTCCAAAACTTCCCCTAATGTTTGGTACTTTCTTCTTTGTGTTTACGATCAATGCACCACATTTGCAGCCTTTACTGAATGTTGACTTCTGCATTCATGGTCGACTAGTTGTGTTTCCAAAGTTTTTTTGACTTTGATCTTCGCATTTACATCTGGAGCTCCGTATTCATGAAGCGTAGTTGTACTGCCAACGTATTTTTCCTTCTTTCAACTCTGTTTTGCCTCGATTCCACTCCTTTTCATCAGAACTCCTTAAAAATGAAAAATAACTAGAATCAACACCTTTCAAATGAGAATTAGCCTATTATTATTAATTAATGACAAAAAATAATAAGAAAAGAGAAACAAATTAGTGGTGAAATTGCTACTTATCAACACCCCAAACTTAAAGACTTGTTCTCAAGTAAACACAAAATCAAACTCAATTATGCCATCAATTTAAGCTCAAAATCCAACAACAACTTTTTCACTTTTTGATTTCAAAATAAGCACAATGACTATGACTTTGGTTGTTTTTAACAATTACTTGACAAGCATGTGAGTTTTTACCCAAGAAACTCCCTCAAAATCAAACACGCTTTTAAGAACACAGTGGAATTTTAAGAATGTTCAAGTAAAAATAACAAATTTTCAAGAAGTGACTCACAATCAATAGTCAATTAAACATGCTTATTTGCCTTATTTTCAAAATCTACCAACTTCACTAATCTATCCTAGTTCATAGGCCCTCATAAGAAAGAAAGTCCAAGAAATACATAATATTTACAACACTTCTATAAGGTACAAATGCACAAAAATTGTAATGACCCTTCAGGTCATTTCTTGTAATTCTGCTTATTTTTGTTGTTAAAGCTTTCCCATAGCTTCCCCAAGTCATTTATGACTTGCTGAAACTGATGGTCTGGTTACCAAGTAGTTTGTTTGGTTTTTAGAACTATTTTCCTATTTATAAGTCTTCGTTGTTTTGAAATGTCCATCGAGCAAAAACATTAGTAAAATAATATTGAATACAAATTCTGACAATGCCAGTAGTTCCATAATATCAATTTTAGGTTAGGTAGGCCTTTGGCTCGGGAACCACTACACCCAAAAAACTGACTTTTTCAATGCATATGGAATATTGAAATTAGAGTGGTTACATATCTCGTTTGCCATATTGGACATCAGATGCATCCCGAGGATTTGGCTAAATCTTGGACTCAAATTCCAACTTTCAGCCACCGTCTAGTGCAGCAAGGTACCGCGATCGCGGAGGCCTTTTTACGATCGTGATTCTGTGATTATAGCTAGCGTGTGTGTGTGATCTCTCTAGATGAGGTCTGGGAATTGTTGTTTAAATACTTTTTTAGCTGAGAATTAACCATTCTCTCTATTGTTTTGAGTCCCAAAACCCTAATAGAGTGTGTGGTTTATAAATTGAGTCTTGAGTATTGATTGGGATCTTGGATAACTTGCATAATCATGATTAAGGTTGAATCTAAGGTATGAATCCTTCAATTTTAGTCTGAAATTTTGGATTATTTCACCCAAAACCCCAAATGACTTGAGGCTTAATTTTAACCCCAATTATGGTTGATTTTCACTAATTTATTGAAGAATATAGCTCCCTAATGGTGTCTGAACAATGGATTGATCTCAGAAAATCATTTTTCATATGTGGGACCCATTTGAGGGTTTTTGGTGTCATTTTGGACTCGAATCACAATGGTACAATATGGGTGTTGATGTTCTCATTATAACGTATAGATTATGTTTTTGATAGCTTGGCTCCTTAAAGAATCTTCGAGGAAAGGGAAAGCAAAAATTGTTAGTTCATGATCTATATTTGGATTCGAGGTAGGTTAGGCTTACTTTTGTTAGTTGAGCTTTATTGTAGTATAATTGTGATATCTTGATAAGATTGGGCGAGGTCTCAGGTGTTGAAATAGTAGATAGTAATGTTTGGGATTAGTTGAACTATTTAGGCTATCGTACTCATAAAGTGTGATGGTTGACTCATAGTCTAGAACCTTGGTTAGTGGACTTGTAATCTCATTAATAGTGTGAGAATGCTCTAGTTACTCTAGTTAGACGGGAGTGACCTTGTTCACTCATCTTATGAGTAAGTTGAACTAGATATGCATAGTTATGAAATTGGACTTAGATGCTTTGGATGACTTAAGCTTAATACTTGAGGAATAATTGTCCTATAAACTAGTGTGGATTGATAAACCTTTAAGACATGATTTAGATGACTTAGTATAGTTCCCGGTAGAAGATAGACTTGAATATATAACTTGGGATGTTAGAAATGGAACTTGAACGGCCTTAATCTTGAAATATATAGCTTTATTAGTGACCTAGATACGTGTTAAACTCTTAGAATATGCTTTTGTTAATATGATGGACAAACCCAGTAAATGGTTTATTCATAATGATTACTTTGTTAATAATGTGCAGATTTGTTGGTTATCTTATTGTCATTACGGATAGCAATGGTAATTCTTGTAAATTGAACCTATGATTATGCTATCACTTAACTTATTGGAATAGTTTACTATGTGAGCTTTGGATGATGTCATTACTCATATTATGCTCACGCCTAGTGACTAAAATTATGTTTGTGATGAAGAATTCCTTTTGCGCTAAGTATTATGAATCATTCCTAATAAGAGAGATTCTACAAAGTATAACTATCGCTTTTAATTGAACATACTAATAATCATGTCAAGCCTAGTAATGTGTTGAGTATTCATGCCATATGGATATGCATGTTCATGCACTTACTATTATAATGTGTTGAAAATAAATGATGAGGCACCATGATAGGTCTTTCTTTATTTATCTTACCCTCTATTATTTGTGGGGCTTGTACTTGTTATTGATTTGGCTACATATCTACATATTGATGTCATGATGAATATTGATGATATGATGATGCCCGGTGAATCAAGAGGATATATTGGTGATATTATGATTTTTGGTACATCGAAAGGATGTAGTGATATTATGATGATGCCCGGTACATTCGGAGGGTGTATTGATGATATGATGATGCCTAGTGAATCCAAAGGATATATTGGTGATATTATGATGCCCAGTACATGTGGAGGATTTATTGATGTTATGATGATACCCAGTTGATAACGCTCAACCTAAACGTCAATTTAAGGGCAAGGTGGTCATCATCGATATATTTACCCAACTTTAGAGTTGGAGTCGAATCCACTAAGAATAATGAAAGTGGCAATAAAGTCACTTCAAAATAATAGATACAAGTTAAATCCAACCCAATATTACAAGAAGGTAAAAATGGGGGATATAGGTATCTACACTAATGTTTCTTTTTGGGGTTTTCTAGTATAAATTTGGGGCTACAAATAATTAGAATTTTAACAGGTATGCACGAATCTTGCGATTATGCACTAGTAAGGTAGTGATATATGGGTGTTATAAATCAACATCAATTTAGTAAGTCAAATATGGGTAGGTTTGGTTATAGATTTTGATTCTATTCTTTCAACAAAACACCAAATTTTCATCCATTGATTCTTTCGAATACCTAATAGGTGTGCTCAACAATTGGTAACCACAACCTCAATCTAGGCATCTCTATTTGTAGGATGATACCCATGGTATAGTAAACCTCACATTCACCCTTATGTCTAAGATAGTGAAAATTTAGCAAAATACACACACAATTATATATCATTGCTATGGTCTCCACATCCCTTTTTCAAGGATGATATAGATTCCTAAACTTCACCTAAAATCCTTCTTTTGAAGATGGCTTTGGGTTTTCTAGAGAATGGAGCTTCCACTCATCATTCCTATGAGGGTATTTCGGGCTTTCATCCATCAAACCCCAACCAAATTAGCATCGCAATGATAAAACCCATAAACATGAACTACTAATTAAAACCTAATTAATAACAACCCACACACACTTTAACCCCTATTCACACATAACCCCAAGTGGGAGATCTAGATACACATAAGATAAATAAGCTTAGATATACCCATAATCTCTACTGAAGTGATTAATTGAAGCTTAGGTGAATGTTGTTTCAAACTTGGAACTCCCACAAATCAATAATAAAAGTGAGCTAATCATCCACTTAGAAAATCTCCAATGTATTCTTCACCCAAAAATTATACAATATTTTCTTCGCCAAAAATGGAGGCTATGAATTCAAGAGCTAAATTTAAAAATTGGAGAATATGGAATATGATACATGATGCTAGGGTTTGAGTTTTTTGTCAAAATTGGGATTCGCCATGTGAATTTATAGTTTTTCCCTTGGGATGATTTCTTCTGCTAAGCTACGATCGCGCAGGTCTGGCTGCGACCGTGGTTAGGCGACCACAGTTAACTTCCATGTTCATCATTGAATTACTTTTTCTTGACTATTGCGATCGCGGTCAGTAGACCGCGACCATGGTACCTGAAGCTTTTTTGCTCCAAGTCTTTAGCTGAACTTTTCTTGCTACCTTTTGATTAGTTTACGCTTCAATCCACATCTTTTGATCTCCTCAACTCTATGCTTGCAAAGAGTGGATATTAGTGCATTTTATCACCAATATATCTCAATCATTCATTAAAAATAAGGTAATATGCACAAATGTTTAGTGAGAATAAGTGGAAAAATCTTCACTCATCAACACCCCCAACTTAAAGCGTTAGCTTGTCCTCAAGCAACACTACCTCTTACCATGAGATAACAATTATATATGCCCAAACTTTATACCTTAAAGCTCACAATGACTTCAACTTTAGTCGCAACCACAAGTAGCTCATTGTATAGAGGCTAAGATAATTTCCACTACACCTTTCATCATAAGATGCATCATTCAATGATACATAGGAATTTAAAGAGTAACCAAGAAACAACAACCAATACTCTAGATATGGCTTCCTCTTGACCACAAATTAATTGTACTCCATTTCCCTCATTTTTCAGAAGGTGATAAAATCACCCTCCCAAACTTGTTTCACATGCCAATCCTCACAAGAAAGAAAATTCTACACTCCAAGCTACCAAAAATGCAACAAGGAGTTTTAATTACAGGAACTCTCTCTCACATAGAAGAAATTTCTATGCAACAAGTGTTATACCATAAGCTTGTCCCTATTTTCAATCGTCACTATAAAGAAAATACGTGGTTAGAGATCTCAAAGGATTTTCTAAGCTTGAAACGTAGGTTCGGGTTAGGGTAGGATATCATTTGGGAATAACATGGCTACACCCTTCCTTGAACATCTACATCACACTTTTTCAGTACTCCTTTTTGACTAAGGGCCATTTTTCTTTAATTTCTTTTTTTTCTTATACCTACTTTTAGATTCCTTTGTTCACCACTATTCTTTCGTCTCTTTTTCTTGCAACTTACGTGTAATTCATTCCTTTAATGGGCTCATTCATTTTCTATTTATTTATTTTCATGGTTTTGGCTCATAAGGCATTTCACTAACAATTTTATGACCTCACACTTTCTTCCATCAACCTTTACCACCCCCAACTTAGGCTTTTAGCCTCAAGTTAAATTTTCAAGTTCAAGGAGGGTTGGGTTCACAAGAGGGATAAAAAAAATGGATCATGGGTTGTAATGTGTTTGCCAAAGAAAAGGCTTAAATTGGATACTAAAGATTATAATCATGCATGGGTAGGATTTTTAGGCTAGAGTGGGTTCTAAAATAACTAAGGTGGCCTGAGATCATTTCTCCAACCACACACAATCAAAATTAGTTTTGAAAGACTAACGGGGCAAGTCTAGATAACAAAAGTGTACGAAAGATGAATACCAAAATCTCACCACACATGACATGCAAAATTTGCCAAGGGGGCTCAAATGTCCCTCCCACGAGAGACAAAATGGGATTATCTATTTCTATTCATAAGTTAAAATTTATGCACAAAAAATAAAAAGTTTAGTTACAACATTGCTCACGTCCATGCCCTTAATTTTTCAAAATTTTTGGGCAGAGGGAGTTGTTCATTTTGCATTAACCTCTTGCATAGTTTGCTAAACTATGGCTACAACCAAATCCTTAGTTTCACATTTAGGCTTAAATCGGGAAAACTTCCTATATGGCTACTCAGAATTCACCAATGGTGTACAAAGTGACCCCAACTTTACAACATATAGTGCCACAGGTACTCAGAATTCCCTTGTATTTTTGACATTTATGCTACAGGTACTCAGACTTCCCCTACACTATGCCTCAAAACTCAAACATGACGCTCTACCCTTAAGAATATCGTTACTCAATCAATCATACGAAAAATTTAGTCGTGTATCATCAGAATTAAAATAAAAGTAAATGAAAAAACTTAAACTAAAAACCATATGATAATCCATAAAATATGGGCACCATCATAGTACCCAAAGATGTAGCATCTCAAAATCAAATAAAAAATAGTATCCAGGGTGTCATCCCAAAAAACATAAAAAGAAATATCCAGCAGTGCATTACAAATATAATACAGATCCGGCGGCACCCCAACTAAAAGGAATGTAGTTTTCTCACTACATGTACAAGAAGGCAAGAGTAAAAGGGTCTCCCTATATCTGCATCAAGAGCTATCTTCTCCTGCTGACTTGGCATTACCAGTACTAGCATCATCATCTAATTAATTTACAGGGGTATTATCCTCACTATCCATCCTTGGTGAGGGTAGTCGATGGTTGGGTTTAAGCACCTTAAATCTTTCTTTCACCCCATTTCATAGCTTGCTAAAAAACTTATCTCTCTTCTTCTCTCTCTGTACTATCTTCTCATATGAATCTTTGAGGTCCTTGTGAGAGGTAGCTAAGGCTAAATAGGCTCTCTCCAGACTGGCTACTGTGGCACCTTAATTTTTCTACTCTTCCATGTACTTTTCATAATATAACTGTGCTACATATGAATGACAAGTAGTAGAGGGATCTCCCGATCCCTGAGGTAGTTTGGACAATAGTTCTCTTACCCCCTACATCTGAATAAAGATATCAACTAAAGTGGTGGATGGTGAGGGTCTGCAAAAGTCTGTGTCCTCTTGGAATGATTTGCCCGTATCCATCTTTCTCTTATTACTCTGACCTGGGGCACCCTCATCTCTGAATTTGAGTGGGAAGATAAGGGAGCCTAGATGTATCCAAGTATTTGCAATATACTCTTCTATTTTTGCGTTTTTGCAAAGCTCAGTTATAAAAGAAGGGAAAAAATGTGTACCTCCATAACTTTAGAAATACCTTCACTCTGAAAGAACAATCTTACCCATATTGAGAGAGATGCCAGATAGGATGGAAGCCACCATCCTAGCTCTCAAATCGGTAGCAATAGTCGTATGGGTGGATGGTGATATTAGTCTACATATGATATTTAGCCAAATCCTGGTTTCTATTGTAAAGTCCATCAAAATATCTCTCTTAGTGGTGGACTAGGGAACTTCTTTTCCAGGATATAAAATATTTGCCAGCTAGATCCCTAGCTCACATTATCTTACCTGGAACTACCCCATGTCAGCATTTAGAAGACCATACACTGTATTAATCTTCTGTACTCTAAAGTTTACTTGCTTACCCCGAATTTTCATCACTGGGTTTGTGAGAGAACTAACTGAGGTTTGCGTAGAACTCACGTACCCACTTCTCATTAGCATAGTAGGGTTCCAGGGCAAAGAATATCCACTGAGTCGCAGTGAGTTTGGCATGAAATTCTGGGAGCTTCTCCTCTACTTTGTCTAAGATAATATCCATTTTACGGAGTAGGTTTCTCTTATGAAAATCCTCATAGTAGAGGTGTTAGCAGTGTGTGACCATGAATCTGGTGTCGTCAAAATATCCACCTTTATGGATGAGAACCTGTAAGTTATGTAACTCAGACCAACATTAGTATTATCATACCAAAACATGCTAGATCAAACAAATAAATGCAGGCGATAGTGTTATAGAAGGTTTTGGGGGCAGAAATAGATGTGCAAAAATTTTTGGTTCCTACAGACATTGCCCTCAGTTATGGAGATCGCAGAGCAGTAACCATGAATGCAAAGATGAGATCACAGTTAAAAGACCACGATCACAGTATCTAATATCGTAGTTTGCAGTTTTGCACTTCTGTCAGAACACATAACTTTGTCCCCATATTTGTATTCTACCAGGCACATAAGTATTAAGACTAAGGGACTTAAACCTATTTATCATGATTATAACCCCAAATTCAAAGAATTTGTCATAGAGTCATAGGGTTATTGAATTGAACACATGGTGTACACAATTATTTCAACTGTTTAAACCTTAAATTTGGGTACTCTAGACTTCCCCATTAGTATGTACACCTTCTAAAATAGCTAACTATAGCAATAGTCATAAATAAGCATACATTTAGTGATGAAAACGTCATTTCAGGCCTCCCATAAACTACAAGTTCTAAGAATATACTTATCCAAATCAAGGGAGTTGATACAACTTACCAAATTAGATAATGCAACACTTGGATATGCAATGCAAAGCCACAAACTTGAGAGAAAATTTTGAAAATGATGCGTGCGGTAAAATGGTATTCGGATGGTCCTTTTAATCTGATTCAAGTGTGATCGCAATCACATGGCCTTCGCGATTGCAGTGGAATGGGCTGCAATCGCAGCAACTAAGACCAAACAATCAGGTTTCCTATACTTTTTATTCATTCAACATGCCAATTTCACACATTTCTTTTTCAAAGTCAATCAAAATTTATCTTAGCACCACATTTCATGGATTATTCAAGCAGCAAAACAAAATAAAAATGAAATAACATGCATAAATCTAAAGGATATGTGCCATTTTTTTATGGCATGATTGGCTTCCTCCCATCGAGCGCTTAGTTTAAAGTCATGGTATAATGCATCCATTTATTTATTTTATGTTTTTACATAGAATATTTGAATCTCCCTCTCTACTTTCATTTAATATGTGATAAGCGGCAGAGGGAAAAAAATTCAATTCTTCCAAGTTAAAATTTGGAAGATGTGAGGACATGGCGAACAGGCTTCAATCCCACCATTTTGAAGACTTGAACCTTTTATCCAATTTGATATCAAATTTCTAAGTTGGCTCTTTGGAAAAAAGTAGGCACATCAATAGGCCATTCCTTGTAAATCGGAAGTTGTATTCCTTGGCCATTGATGGATAAGGTTCCATACGCTCTTTTGGAATTCCAAATTCCAAAATATAAGATTCGGACTCCATTTTTCTACAATGCACCATTTGCTCAGAGGGATGGATCCTCTAAGCATAATATTGAATAGTGGTTTGAATAAGGTCCAACTCTTAATTCTAAATTAGCCTCCTCTAAGACATTTTCACCCCGAAATAAACCAGAGTCATCATAAGAGGTTTACATTTATTCTTATTTTGACTCTAGTACCATTTCTTTTATTTTGGCTTTTTCTACCTTGTATGATTCGGATTGTTAGGAAGTCCCCGAGGAGTCTTTGCTACTAAGCCCATCAACATAGCTTGGTTTCTCTTCTCGATAAACTTTCTCTTAGGAAATGGGCATGGTTTTGAGGTCTGCAAGAATTATATCCTTACCCAATTCCTTTTCCTTGACATTTTCCCTTTTGAACACCCCATAGGATTGATGTATGTCTTGTGCATTCTCCCCGATTATAATTACCCGATCCAAAATGGTTTGAAGCATTGCTCCATGACCATGGGTTCGGTTAGTTTCTCATTCTTATTCCCATCATAAGACTTATCAATCTAATAAGAAAAACTAGCAATTTGGTTAGTATAATTTGGACAGGGGGCATTTGGACAATCATCCTAATGTCTATCTCGACCACTACATAACGAGCACCTATACTCTCTATAGGATTTAAACGATGGATCCATCTCTTTTCAGGGAGTATAGTTACAATCTCTCCTAAAGTATGGTCCATCATAGATTAGACATGGGTCATCATGATAGGATTCCCAACTACCAATATCATATTTTTTAGGATATGCCATAGAGAAAATAAAAATAAAAAAAAATCTACCTACAAAGAAAAATCACAAGCAAATATGTACAAGATTGAATTCAAGCAAGTAACTAAAATTTCAAACTAACTTAATATGCCAAATTATTCCCCGGAAATGATATCATTTTTGATAAATCTCAACTTACATGTCAATTTAAGTGCAAGGCGGTCATCGTCAATATATTTACCCAACTTTGAAGTCGGGGTTGAATCTATGAGGAACAACATTAGTGGTAATCAAGTCACTTTTAAATAATAAATACAAGTTAATTCCAAACTAATGTTACAAGAAGGTAAAAATGAGGGAGATAGGTATTTACACAAATGTTTCTTTTGGGGTTTTTCTAGTATAAATTTGGGGCTACGGATAATTAGAATTTTAACAGGTATGCACGAATCTTGGGATTATGCACTACTAAGGTAGTGATATGTGGGTTTTAGAAATCAACATCAATTTAGTAAGTCAAATATGAGTAGGTTTGATTATAAATTTTGATGCTAGTCTTTCAACCAAACACCAAATTTTCACCCATTGATTCTTTCGAATACCTAATAGGTGTGTTCAATAATTGGTAACCACAACCTAAATCTAGGCATCCCTATTTCTGGGATGATACATATGCTATAGGCAACCTCACATTTATCCTTATGTATAAGATCATCAAAATTTAGCAAACTACACTGGCAATTATCTATCATTGATATGGTGTCCACATTCCTATTTCAAGGATGATATAGATTCCTAAACTTTTCCCAAAACCCTTCTTTCGAAGATGGCTTTGGTTTTTCTAGAGCATGGAGCTTTCACTCGTCATACCCATGTAGTATTTGGGGATTTTACCAATCAAACCCCAACCAAGTTAGCATAGCAATGATAAACCCCATAAACATAAACTACTTAATAGAAGCTAATTAATAACAACTCACACACACTTTAACCCCTGTTCACATATAACCCCAAGAAGGAGATCTAGCTACAGATAAGATAAATAAGCCTAGATATACCCATAATATCCATTGAATTAATTTATTGAAGCTTAAGAGAATGTTAATTCAAACTTGGCACTCCCACAAATCAATAATGGAAGTGAGTTAATCTTTTACTTAGAAAGTCTCTAATGTATTCTTCACCTAAAAATTATATAATATTTCTTCTCCAAAATGGAGTCTATGAATTCTAGAGCTAACCTTAAATATTAGGGAAGATGGAATATGATGCATAATTCTAGGGTTTGAGTCTTTTTGTCAAAATTGGGATCAGCCACGTGCATTTCTAGTTTTGGTCTTAGGCTGATTTCATCCGCTAATCTATGATCATGCAGTTCTCTATGCGATCGTGGTTACGCGACCATGGTTAACTTTTATGATTGCAGTTGAATGACTTTTGCTTAATTGCTGTGATCGTGGTAAGCAGATCGTGACTGTGGTACCTGAGGCCTTTTTGCTCTAAGTCTTCAACTGCACTTTTCTTGCTCTCTTTTAATTAGTTTACACTCCAATCTAAATCTTTTAATTTCTTCAACTCTATGCCTGCAAAGAGTGGATATTAGAGCATTTTATCATTAATATGTCTCTTTTATTAATTCAAAATAAGGTAATGTGCACAAATGTTTAGTGAGAATGAGCGATAAAATCATCACTTATCACCAGTACATTCAGAGGGTATATTGATGATATGATGATGCCCAGTAATTCTAGAAGATATAATGATGATATTATGATGCTGGATAAGTTTGGAGGATATATTGATATTATGATAATGCTCGGTATGTTCAAAGGATATAATAATGATATTTTGATGCTTGGTAAGTTTAAAAGACATATTGATAATATGATGATGCATAATAAGTCAGAAGAATACATATTGATATTACATATGGTAAATATTTATGTGTGTAAATATATATATATATATATAAGTCTATGTGCGCCTTGAAGGAATGATGTTATTCTTGGGATATCGATTACAATTCTTCAATACTAATTACTTGTTAAGCGGTGTAGTTATTTCTAGTGCCGAATAGTAAGTAGAATTAGAATATGTCGAGTAAAGAGTTAAGACTAATTGGTAAGTGCAATCTTGTATTGAAATAAGAATTCACCTTATGGATATATTTGGCGTGGGTAAATGGATTAAATAAGGAGTATTACCTAATAAAATGAGTTATGATATCTAGTTGTCTCTTAAGTGACTATGCTACTTAATGAAAAGAAGCCACGAATGCTAGTTAGTAAACCTTGTTAAGTTGAAAAATGGCTAATGGCAATGTCGGTTGTTACATAGTTAATAATGATAATAGGTTTAGGTTTTTTTATGATTAGTGATACTAAATCTTAGAGTATAATGTTGTTTGGTTTTTAAATAAGGATTTGTAGATGTATGATGCTAGATAGTAAGAGGCATTGGTTGTTAGATAGATATGTGCATTTGGCGATATGTAACCTTTCTCCTATATGATTACTAATGCACCTAGGATAACTAGAAAGAAGCTTTGCTCTAATGGCATATATGGATTAGTAGTGTATCTTGGCTAGATATAGATGTTGGGTATTTAATGAATAATAGTTTGTTACAGCACGTGAATGGGGATTTTGTAAATAACCAATTAGGATATGATTGGAAAACTAATATAATGACTAGTGAATTAGTAGTTTTAAAATGATAAGTGTTGGTTAGCTAATAATGAGCTAATAGAGAGTATCAACGTCATAGATATCTAAATGTCTGTGTGGTTATGTTTATGCTTACTTTAGTAAATGTTATTTCAATTGCAGTAATTGATAATGATTATGAATCTTGGTAAATCTCTATAGATGGGAATTATGGAAATCATGGAAATTGAGAAGTTGGTCATATGTCTATATACCTTGATGAGTTGATCTTTTCATTTACTCTCTGGTGGTATGGGATGTCGTTATGAGTTCTTTACTTTATGTTTTTTTGGGTGTACTCCCCGATGGTATGGGATGCCGTGGTGAGTTCTTTTACTTTATGCTTTAATGTATGTATGTGTGTTGAATTGATACTGATACAATTATGACTATATTGGTGTCGATTTACACTTTTGGATCGATTATCCATTTTTTGTGATGGTATTGGTATGTATTGATATGAGATTTCATATTATTATTCTAGTTGATTACTTATTTGTACAGTGATGATGAAGAAGATTAAGGTTTGATTTTGTACCTTGATGTAGATATATTATCTTAATTTATATCATCTTTATATCATAATTTAGATCAGTCGTCCAATGATTCCTACTAAGTATCCATTATTTTTGTACTCATACTATACTTTTGTACCTTTTTGGTGCATACCCGAGTATTAGTTACCGGCGCTGAGTTGATATCGTACAGTGTTGATCTTCTAGAGATAGGGTGAGCTCTTAGACTTTTAAGTCTCTTATTTCCCTCTTATCTTTATTTAGTATTTTGTATTCAAGAGAAATGTATTGACTATTTAGACTTGGGTTGTATTTCCTATTATCATACATAGATGCTCTTGTACTGATATTGCCAGGTCATGGGATTAGTATTCATATTTTGATTGTCTTATTAAGTAGAGCACATTGATTATATTGTGTTCATGTATATTGGCGCATGTTGGGTATTTCTACCCAAGTAACCTATAGGCTTAGCTCTGGGTTACGATGTTGGCTTACCTACAGGCGGATTTTAGTAGGTAACATTATGACTCATGAATTGGGTCATGACAAATTGGTATTAGAGCGTACGTTTCACTAGTATTTTTAGTACAAGAGAAAGTGTCTAATAGAGTCCTGCAGATTGGAATGTTGATATTCATTTCCTATCTTTGGGAGTCTATGGGATATTCTTTGGAGTCCTTCATTTCTTTCACATCTATTATGCTTAGAGTCTGAGTTGGTTTGTAAGATATTTTATTAACTTACTCTTTAACAGATGCCTAGGACATATGCTACAACTATGCATGAGGAGGGTCCCGAGACTGAGCGCAGGGATCCTACTCCTTTTTAGGAAAGCCTCATGATGTTGTCCCCAATTAAGGATCAAGATGGGCCTCCCCAAAATCCTATTCCTATACTTGAGCCAGTGATTCCTTAATCACAACCAGTGGTGGGCTAGGGACCAGTCTAAGCTCCACTAGGTTTTATTCCATTTTCTTTGCTTTAAGATGCCTTATTTCATTTGTTAGGTATTATTAATGATACGCAGATACTGGGGCAGGAGTGTTGTATGTAGCTATAGCTCCTGGAGTTGAGGTTTCTCATTGCCGGTAGTTGTTCAGCCGATAGCCGCTCATCCAGTTATGATCCAGCCTGCTATGTCTATTGAGGAGTAAAAGATATTGGGTAGGTTTATGAGGTTGGATCCTCCTAGGTTTTCTAGTGCTCTAGGAGAGGATGCATTTGACTATCTTACTGCTTGTGAGGATAGACTTTGTGGTTTAGCCCTTGCTGAGATTTGTGGTGTGGATTACACCATACTTAAGTTGGATTTTTCTGCTTGACACTAGTGGAGAACTTTCATGAGTTCTAGGCCAGTTGGATCTTCTTTTTTGTCATGGACTTAGTTCTGTGAGATATTCTTAAAGAAGTATATCATGCATAATCTTGGAGATTAACTGAGGGATCAGTTCACCAGATTATAGCAAGGTTCTATGATGGTCATTGAGTATGAGTCTTATTTTCATGAGTTAGCCAGGTGTGTGACTTCTATTTTGGATAATAATCATGAGAGAGTTTATTTCTTTATTAGATGACTGAGACTCCCTATTAGAATGGCTACCCAGAGTTTAGTTATTGCAGGTACGACCTTTCCTAAGGTTTCAAATCATGCTAGAGTGATGAAGGACATGTATCATGAGGGTCATAATAAGAGGCCCAATTATCAGGAAAAATTTAGTGGGATCCTTAGTAGTTCCCAATTTAGAGGTGGTAGTTCTCATATTAGGCATCTTTTGTGTCCATCTTTTTAGCCTCATAGTCAGACTAGTTGACCAGTTTAGGCAGCTTTTCAGACTACTGACAGAGGTCAGTTTGGTACTAGTGGTCTCCCTGGTAAAGGTAGTGATTAGTCTTTTAGAGGTTTATCTATAGGCCATGCTAGACGTGGTGGTTACTCTAGTTTGACTGGATTTATGAGTTTTGGTTCTTCTCATGAATCTTACTTTACTTATGGGCTTCTTCATCATATTTTGCGAGATTGACTTAGTCGTGGGGTAATGATTATTTTAACTTAGGGTGTTACCACTATTAAGGTAGTTTATCCCTCAGGTAGAGGTGGTTTATGAGGTTGCAGAGATGGTTACCAGGGTGCTCACGGTAGTACTCAGGTAGGCAGCATAGGAGGTCATTCAGGTGCCCAATCAGGTGGCAAGCGTGGTTAATTATATGTTGTACCTTCTAGACTCGAGGCTGAGACTTTTGATATTATAGTTACAGGTATGATTTTTGTGTGTCGCAAGTTGGTACTTGCTTTATTTGATCCCGGATACACTTATGCTAACCTATATGCTTATTGTGCACCACAGTTGGAATTGACTAATGATTTATTATCTATGTCATCGCGCGTATCTACTCTTGTGGGTGATTCTTTAGTAGTGGATCGAGTATTCAAATCATGTGTTATGACAGTTAATGATGTTGATACTTGTGCTGATCTTATTATTTTGGATATGCTAGATTTTAATGTGATTCTAGGTATGGATTGATTATCCCACTATTATGCGGTCATGGATTATTGTTCTAAGACTATTACCTTAGCCATTCCTAGTGTACCCTCAGTCATGTGGTAGGGAGAGGTTAACCTTGAATCGATGGAGATTATTTGTTATGCCTGTGCTAGGAGACTTATTTTAAGAGGCTACGAGTTTTGTCTTGATTATGTATGTGATACTCGTGTAGAGAGTCCATCACTCAACTCTGTTTCTATTGTTTGTGAGTTTCCTGATGTATTCCCTACTGACCTTCCTGGTATTTTCGAAGACCGTGAGATTGAGTTTGCTATTGAACTTGAGCCTAGCACCGACATATTTCTATGGTACCTTATCGTGTGGATCTTGCTGAGCTTAAGGAGCAGAATTCTCAACTTTAAGATCTTCTTGGTAAGAGTTTTATTAGACCGAGTGTGTTGATATGGGGAGCTCTTATATTGTTCGTGAAAAAGAAAGATGGCTCAATGTGTAAGTGTATTGATTATAGGACTCTTAATAAGGTGACGATGAAGAATCATTATCCTATGCCTTACATTGATGATTTGTTCGACAGAATATCTTAAAGATAGCTTTAGGACTCGTTGTGGTCATTCTGAGTTTTTAGTGGTGTCTTTCGGGGTTAACTAATGCCTTAGCATAGTTCATGGACTTGATGAACCATTTGTTCAGACCCTATCTAGATTCCTTCATTATTGTGTTCATTAATGACATTCTTGTGTATCCGAGGAGTAGTGAGGAACATGCATAGTATTTGAGGATTGTGCTTCAAACATTGCAATATCATATGCTTTTTTCCAAGTTCTCTAAGTGTGAGTTTTTGCTTGAGCCAGTTCTATTCTTTGGTTATGTGGTATCTAAAGCCGGTATTATGGTGGACTCAGCTAATATTTCGATGATTCATGATTAGGGTAGGCCTATGTCTCTGACTGAGGTTCACAGTTTCATTAGTTTGGCCAGTTATTAGAGAAGCTTTGTTGAGCGCTTCACTACTATTTCAACCCCTATGATTAGATTGAATCGAAAGGCAGTTCCTTTACTATGGTCCAAAGAGTGTGAGTTGAGCTTTGGAAAGCTCAAGGATTGTCTTACTTCAGCCCTAGTATTAGCTCTTCCTATTGAGGGTGAGGTATTCAGCATGTTTGGTGATAGTTTGAGTGTTGGTATATGTTGCATGTTAATGCAATAGGGTTGTTTCATTGCTTATACTTCTAAATAGCTTAAGGTGCATAAACGTATCTACCTTACTCATGATTTAGAGTTTGCAGCAATAGTTCTTGTGCTCAAGATTTGGATGTATTATTTGTATGGGATGAATTGTGAGATTTTCATCGATCACTGTAGCCTTCAACATCTTATGACCTAGTAAGAGGTTAACGCTTGCTAATGTAGATGGACGGAGTTGTTAAAGGACTATAATATTTTCATTTTGTATCATCCGGATAAGGAAAATACTATAGTTAATGCCTTGATTCCCAAGGCAATGAGTATGGGTAGATTGGCATGCATATCAGTTTCTCAAAGGCCCATGGCATGAGATATAGTCCTTAGCTATTTTGATGGTTCGCCTTGATATTTTGGATCCTGAAAGGATTTTGTCTTATGTAGAGGCAAAGTCCTCACTGCTTGAGAAGATTCATGAGGGTCATAGCTCTAGATATTCTATTTATCAAGGTATAGCTAAGATGTATATAGATTTGAGGTATCATTACTGGTGGGATGGTATGAAAAGAGATGTGGAAGACTTTATGGCTCGTTGCCTATATTATTAGTAGGTGAAGGCTGAGCATCAGTATCCAGGAGGATTGACTCAGAGGTTGCCCATTCCCAAGTGGAAATGGAAATGGATTACTCTAGATTTCATTAGTTGTTTCCCTCGTACTTCCCACGGTCTTGATGGTATTTGGGTTATTGTGGATCGTTTGACCAACTCGGCATATTTTATTTCTATTCAAATGACCTTCAGTGCTGTGAGATTGGCTCAAATTTATGTTTGAGAAATAGTTTGTTTGCATGGAGTGCCCATTTCTATCATATCAGATCGTGGTTCTATATTTGTTTCACGATTTTGCTGAGCATTCCAGGAGGAGTTGGGTACTCAAGTGGATTTGAGTACAGCTTTTCATAGATAGATGGTCAGTTTGAGCAGACTATTCAAGTGCTTTAGGATATGCTCGAAGCCCATGTTATGGATTTTGGAGGACAGTGGGATCAACATTTAGCATTGATAGAGTTTGCATACAATAATAGCTATCATTCGAGTATTGAGATGGTGCCTTATGAGGCTTTATATGGTAGGAGATTTCATTCTCCGATAAGATGGTTTAATACTTTTGAGGTGCGACCTCTAGGTATAAATTTGCTTTTGGACTTGTTGGATAGAGTTAGGGTGATTCAAGATAGGCTAAGAGTAGCCCAAAGTAGGCATAAGTCCTGTGTCTATCGTAGACTCCGTACCTTATGATTTGGAGTCGGTGACCATGTGTTCCTTTGTGTTTCACCCACGAGGATTGTGATGACGTTCGGAAGGAAGGGTATGCTCAGCCCTCGATATATTAGTCCTTTTAAAACTCCCCACACAGTTGGCGAGGTCGCCTATGAGTTAGCCTTGCCTCTAAATTTCATTGTTTTTCATCCAATTTTTCATGTATCTATGTTGCAGAAGTATATTCCTGATCAGTCTCATATTCTTAGGTAGGACTCAATCTAGTTAGATAAGCAGTTGACCATTATGGAGGATCCCGTGCTTATTTTCGCTGGTGATGTGAGGTAGTTGCATACTAGAGAGATTCTCGTAGTTAAAATTCAATGGAAGCACTTCCCAATGGAGGAGGCCACTTGGGGGATTAAGAGTGAGATGTGGTCCCAGTATCTTCACCTATTTGAGACTTCTGGTATTTTCTCTATCTTTATGTTTCGGGGATAAAAATTCCTTAGTAGGAGATGTTGTGATAACCCTTCAAATCATTTCTCATGATTCTACTTATTTTCATTGTTAAATCTTTCCCATAGAAGCCCCAAGTCATTTATGACTTGCTGGAATGATAGTTTGGTTACTAGGTAATACGTTTGGTTTTTAGAACCATTTCCCTATTTAGAAGTCTTCATTGTTTCTAAATGGCCATCAAAGGAAAACTTTAGTAAAACAATATCAGATGCAAATTATGACTATGCCAACAGTTCCAGAATATTGATTTTAGGTTGGGTGGACCTATGGTTCCGGTCCTGCACACCGAACTCATTTTGACCTATTAGTTAAAAAGTTGATAAATTAGAAATTCGGGTGTAGGGCCCATATTTGGTCGAAACAACCTTAGATGAAAAATCCAACTTCTCCAACACCTCTAGAATGTCAAAATCAGAGTGGTTACTGGTCTCTAGAAGCATCCCAAAGCCTTATCCAAAAAATAGAATTAAATTCCAAGTTTCAACTATCATCTTGTACATCAAGGTACGATTGCAATGCCGCGATAGCAGCTAGCAGGTGTGCATGATCGCCCTAGCTGAGGGCCTAGGAAGGGTTTTTTTAAATACTTTTTTGGCTGATGTTTAAATACTTTTTTGGCTGAGAATTGGCCATTTTCTCTATTGTCTTGAGTTCCAAAACCCTAATAGAGTCTGTGGTTCGTAAATTGAGTCTTGAATGTTGATTAAAAGCTTGGATAACTTCCATAATCATGATTAACGTCGAATCTAAGGTATGAATCCTTTACTTTTAGTGTGGAATTCTTAATTATTTGACCCAAAACCCCAAATGTCTTGAGGCTTGATTTTAGCCCTAATTATGGGTTATTTGCACCAATTTTCTGAGGGATATAACTCTCAAATGGTGTTTGAACAATGGGTTGCTATCAGAAACTCATTTACCATATATGCGACCCACTTGAGGGGTTTTGGTGTCGTTTTGGACCCGAAACACAATGGTGCAATGTGGTTGTTAACATTCTCATTATAATGTGTAGGTTATGTTTTTGATATCTTGGCTCTATGAAGAAGCTTAGAGGAGAGGAAAAGAAAAATATTTTGGTTCATGAGCTATAGTTGAACTCGGGGTAGTTTAGGCTTACTTGTGCTAGATTGAGCTTTATTGGAGTATAATTGTGATATCTTTAATAAGATTGGGGGGGGTCTTAGGTATTGAAATGGTAGATGGTGACTTTTAGGATTAGTTGAACCATTTAGGCTATCAAACTCAGAATGTGTGATGGTTGACTCATAGTCTAGAACCTTGGTTAGTGGACTTGTTATCTCATGCATAGCGTGAGAATGCTCTAGTTTCTCTCATTCGATAGAAGTGACCTTGTTCACTCATATTAAGAGTAAGTTGACGTATATATGCATAGTTGTGAAATTGTCCTTAGATTCTTTGGATAACCTAAGAGTAATACTTGAGGAAGAATTGTCCTATAGAAATAGCATGGATTGATAAGCCTTTAAGACATAATTTAGACGACTTAGTCTAGTTCTGGGTAGAAGTTATACTTGAATCTATAACTTGGGATGTTTGACGTGGAACTTTATCTGCCTTAAGCATGAACTATGTAGCTTCATTAGTAACCTAGAAACTTGTTAAACATCTAGAATATGATTTTGGTAATATGATGGATAAAACCGGTAAATAGTATACTCTTGATGATGATTTTGGAAATAAAGTTCATACTTGATGGTTATCTTATTGTCATTACTTAGGTAACATTGGTAAGTCTTATAAATTTAAACCAATTACTATGTTATCACTTAACTTATTGGCTAGTTTACTATGTGAACTTTGGATTATGTAATTACTCATCTTATGCTCAAGCTTAGTGACTAAACTTATGTTTCTGCCAAAGAATCCCTTTTGACCATGCCTAATAAGTATTGTGAATCATGCCTAATAAGAGAGATTCTAGAATGTATAACCATGGCTTTAATTGACCATGCTAATAATCACATTAAGTCTGGTAATATATCTAGTGTTCATACCATATGGATATGCATGTTGATGCACTTACTATTACAATGTGTTGACAATAAATAGTGAGGCACCATGATAGATCTTTCATTATTTCTCTTACCATCTTTTATTTGTGGAGATTGTACTTGTTATCGATTTGGCTACATATCTATATATTGATATCATGATGAATATTGATGATATGATGATGCCCGGTGAATGGGAGGATATATTTGTGATATAATGATGCCCGGTACATCCGAAGAATATATTGATGTTATAATGATGCCCGGTACATTCGATGGGTATATTACGATATGATGATGCTCAATGAATCTGTTGTTATATTGGTGATATTATGAGGCTCGATACATTCGGAGGATATATTGATGTTATGATTTTGTTCGATACTTCCGTAGGGTATATTGATGATATGATGATGCCTAGCAAGTTCAAAAGATATAATGATGATATTATGATTCCCGATAAGTTCGGAGGATATATTAATGTTATGATGATGCCCGGTACGTTCGGAGGATTTAATGATGATATTATGATGTCCGATAAGACCGGAGGACATATTGACGAAATGATGATGCCCGGTAAGTTCGGAGAATATATATTGATGTTACATATGGTAACATATGTATATATGTTTATGTGTAATTGTGCCTTTATATGACTTCAGCTGTGTGCGCCTTGAAGGCGTGATGTTATTCTTGAAATATCGATTATAATTCTTCAATACAAATTACTTGTTAAGAGGTGTAGTACTTTCTAGTGCCGAATAGTGAGAAGAATTAGAAAATGCCGAGTAAAGAGTTGAGACTAATTTATAAGTGTAATCTTGAGTAGAAATAAAAATTCACCTAGTAGATAGATTTGGCTTGGGTAAACAGATTTATTAAGGAATATTGCCTAGTAAAATGAGATATGTAATTGTCTCTTGAGCGACTATACTATTTGATGATTAGAAGTCTAGAATGCTTGTTCGTGAACCTTGTTAACTTGAAATGTGGCCAATGGCAATGTCGATTGTTACATGGTTAATGACAATAATTGGTTGAGCATTGTTGATGATTAGTGATACTAAAGCCTAGAGTATAATGTTGTTTGGTTGTTAAATAAGAATTTGGAGATGTATGATGCTAGACAATATAAGGGTGTTGATGTGCTATAGAAATATAGCACTTTCGATGCTTAAAACGAGGAAAAGATGCAAGTTTCTAAGGTTATTTTGTTAGATATGATGCCTTTTGGGTGTGTTTTGCAGAAAATCATGTTTTATATGAAAAGTTCATCAAAAAGGTGAAAAGGTGGCTTAGGCTATTTTAGGAGCAATTATGGATATTCAGGATGTTTTCCAGCTTGTTCGTTATCAAAGCATGTTCGAAAATCGAAGAAGAGCTAAAATAATGACTCCCAACACTTACCAAGTCAATATGGGGCCACATGTAGGAGTGCAAGTACCAGAAGTCCAAAATCCTGAGAGCTGAACTTGCCGGATTTTTGCTCCAGTTACATGCAATTTGTACCTGTGCCTAGTGCCAGGACAGCAGGTACTACCTACGCCTGGTACGAGATCGCGGGTACAGACCACATGTGGTCACCAACCCAATTTTATCCTATTTCATTCGGGCTTTGGTTTTTGGGTTTCCTCATGTTCTATAAATACCCTTTTTGTGTCTTTTAGTAACAGGTACGCACTTTTGGTATTCACAAGCATACTTTGATTCCAAGATCTGATTTTGATCTTGGGATTTTCTTGTGTAGACTTTGGTTCATTAATTTAATTACAATTGTGGGTTTTATTTCTTCTTGTCATTGTGATTTCATCTATGCTTTCGAATATGAAGGTTATAGATTTCTTCACAAGCATGAGTGGCTGAAATATCTAGGGTTGTGGAGACCCTACCGGATTGACGAAGTATGGGAAGTGCTTTTGTTGTTCTGAACTGATACCTATGAATTTATCGTTTTATCTTTGTTATGATCGTTTTCTTAATGGGTGCACACATTAGGATTCTACCTAGATATTGTTGCTTACTCTAAAAGAGGAGCAGTGACTAGGAAAAGATAAATACAATAGTAATTTGGAGTTTAACTGTTGATCCACACTTCTGTGTTCTATATTAGTAAGATGGTTAGGTTTCATCTAATGACTAGAGACTCAAAAGGTAATAGTTAACTAGGATCAAGATAAGGGTTAGTAACACGACATCCTGAGACTCAAAAGGTAAAGGGTAAAATCCTTCTACTCGTCCAAAAGATTGCAGAAGGAACATAACTTGTTGATTCTGCATGCAAAGTATCGAGAGGGGATCACAATCCCATTGTTCACCTACACTGATAAAATCCAAAGTTAGTATAGTAACTTGCTTGAGTTTATTATATCAAAACCTCTCATTTACTTTTCTTGTTCTGCCCATTGACTACAACTGCTGAGAGATGCAAAGCCACGTGTTCTCTTCAAATTTGACCCTAAGCTCTGTTGAGTTACTAAATTTGACAGTGATAGTATTATCATCTTATAGGAGGTATTCTTTTGAAGTTATCAAAATTTTGGCACCATTGCCGGGGAACGCGGTATTGATTTGTGATTTGAAGTTACTGCAGTTTTTGGGTTTTTCTTTTTGCTCTTAGTTAGGCATACGCCGATGTATGCCTTGAACATAGATTAGAGGCAATCCCTTACTCCCACTGAAGCCAAATCCAAAGAGAATCCTACAAACACCTGGTAGTGATATAGGAATAAGCTATAAAAATCGAAACTACACGTCAAGGACGTAGATAAAGTAGAGAGAATGACACAAAATGCAAACTACACACGAACTTGGAAGCTAAAACACAAAAACTTACATAAATGAAAAGATAGTTAGTGAGACATAACAACTATAATACCAAAGGAACCAAGGTGTGTATAAAACATCAAGACCCACTAAATCTTGTAATTGAAACACCACACTCTTACATTGACACAAAAGGGACTCGAAGCACCCCAACGCACCAACATTTCTAAGCCAAATTATCAACTCAAGTAAATCCACATTCAAGCTAACCCTAGTTAGGGTTTCTACTGCTAGAGAGGATAAAGAAGTCTACAAAATGAGTTCACTCAATATTCATCCAAAGCTAATGAAAAATAAAATCCTAAATGTCTATTTATATCTATTATATACAAAGACTAAATTACCCTTAATGAAAGAGCTCCTATTGAGTGTAAAAGAAAGGAATCAATATACCATAATGCCCTTAAGTAGAGGTAGCCTTGGAGTATTTCAAGTCTCCTCTTCACACTTTAGCACATAAACTCCTTTAGGTGAATTTATGACACGCTCACAAGCTTCTATCTTTATGAACAAGGCTTGTAGACCTTGTAACTTTTTGGCTTGAATCCTTTTGAATAGCTTTGAACTCTTTACACCCGTATCATCCTCTCAATCTTGAAAGGAATTTTTCCTCAAATTCAGGTGTTCTTCAACTTTAATTGTTTCCACAGGTGAGAGGTCACACATTTTGAAAGTGTTGTGTACTTGGTAATTCGATGAGAGATCAATCTTATATACATTGTCATTGACCCTATCAAGAACTTGGAATGTAACATCACCCCTTGGCATTAGCTTAACTTTCCTTTGTGTTGGGAACCGCTCCTTCCTTGGGTGCACCCAACCCAATCACCCAGTTCATGCACAAGTATTTTTCTCCCCTTGTTTTCCCTCTCAGCAACTTCTTGATTCTTCTTCTCAAGCCGGTTTCTCACCTTATCTTGCATATTTTTCATAGCTTTAACTCTTTTGATTCTATCTAGGCTCAACACAAAATAACTAGACAAAGGGGTGAGATCTGAAGGGGTGAGGGGATTCAAGCTATATACACACTCAAAGGGAGTCATACCCATAGTCGAATGAATAACATAATTATACGCAAACTCAACTAAGGGTAGTTGATCCTCCCAAGAAGTCATTTTACCTTTAACCATGGAATGTATCATAGAACCCAAGGTCCTATTTACTACTTTTTTTGGCCATCGGTTTGTGAGTGGCAAAAGGTTGAGAATAGCAACTTCGTACCAAGACTACCCTACATCGACTTCCAAAAATAAATAAGGAACTTGGAGTACCTATTACTAACAATGATATGAGGGATCCCATGTAGCTTAAAAACATGTTCAACAAGCAAAAAAGCTACACTAGATGCATCCTCACTCATAGAACATGGAATTAAGTAGGCTATTTTAGAGAAACGGTCAACCACTACAAAGATGCTATCCCTTCCTTTACTTGTCCTTGGCAACCCCAAAACAAAGTCAATAGCTATGTCAAGCCAAGTACGAAAAGGAGTAGGAAGTGGGGTATACAACCATTGAGAAAGGAGGTGGGATTTGGCACTCCTACAATCCATACATTGGCCATAAATCTTAGCAACATCTTTGTGCAATTTTGGCTAATAGAATTGTTCCTCCAATATTTCGATGATCTTTTCAAACCCAAAGTGTACCATTAGGACACCATCATGTGCCTCTCTCACAAATAACTCTCTCCACGAATTAGAAGGCACACACAACCACTTTCCTTTGAACAAATAACCAACAAACTTAGAATAGAGAGTGGAATCCCTTTCCTTGAGCCACTTTTCCCTACCCCACTATTCAAATAGCCGAATAATAGGGACAAATATGGGGTCCTCGGGATACAACAACCTTAGGATATCAAATTCCATTAACTTAGAAGATAAGGTAGAAATAAGAACATGTTTCCTAGATAATGCATCAGCAACCATATTTTTCTTTCCCTTTTTGTATTGAATGACATAAGGGAAGGTTTGTAGGAACTCAATCCACTTATCATGCCACTTGTTCAACTTGACTTGGGCCCTAAGTTGTTTCAAGGATTCATAGTCCATGTGGATCACAAACTCCTTGGGCCACAAGTAATGTTTCCAATTACCCAAAGCTCGAATTAAAGTGGATAACTCCAAATCATAAGTGGAATAATTAAGAGTCGCACCCTTGAGCTTTTCACAAAAATAGGCAATAGGTTTTTGATCTTGCATTAAGATGGTACCTATTCCTACTTTACTTGCATCATATTTATAACACCCCAAATCTGATACCTAAAATGCTACACGGTGCTAGTAATCCCAAAGGACCACAAGCTAACCCATGACTGATATTTGTAACTGAGCACTGCATAATTGATGTTCCGACTTTTGACAGAATATTTTAGGCCTTTTTCTTAGTATAACTGTGTATTTTCAAGTAACTATGGTTGCATTTAACTATGTACTTTAGTGTTTTCAAGATAAGGACTGAGTGTAAAGGATAACTTGGATAAAGTGGGCAAAATAAAGAAAAAAATCATCGACGGCTCAGGCGACGCACCATTGACCTTGCGACGAACTGTCGACCTGAACTGTCACCCAAAAATAGAAGACCGTGACATTGGACATCCTGCAATGGTCCAGGCAATGGAGCGTCGACCCTGCGATGAACCGTCAGCCTAAACCATCAACAAAAAATAGAATAAGGAAATACTGGATGTCATGTGATAGTCCAGGCGATGGACCATCGGCCCTTCGATGAACCTTCGACCCAAACCGTCGACCAAAAATAGAACATTGACTCACTGGAGTCCAGCGACAGTCTATACGATGGACCATCGGCCCTGCAATGAACCATTGCTTGATCCGTCGACCACAAAATAAAAAAATCCTAGTTTGAATTTTTAAAACCCAGTTCTGGAATCATATAAATACCAAGTATTAGGGTTTATTCCTTATATTTTGTCATTAGTTTCATACTTTCTCCTTTATTGAAAGTTGTGTAACATTTTTTATTGAGATTTAAATATAAAGATTGATATCTTATTATTAGTTTTTATATTTTCTATTGAAGATTGAGAAGAACAATATTGTGATTTTTATAAGTACTCTCTTGAAGCCATTTATGAACATCAATATATCTTTGATTTCTTACATGAAGATAAGTAGCTAAACTCCCATAACTAGGGTTATGGGAGCCTTGATGTAGAGAACTACTTTAGGGTTATGAATCAACTTAATTTCTAACATCTATCGAAATTACAAGAATCTTTCTTCATTATAATGACATCTCTTGGTTGCAAACTTAAGAAGTGAGCCCATGAACACCACTTGTCTAACAAGAAAGTGGATGTTGGGAAAAGAAATGATTCACCTAAAATCCATAGGTTTACCCTTTGCGTTAATGGGTTGATGCCTTAATGGGATTAAGAGTGTTATTGAATAATGCATGAACCCTTTAGGTTCGAGAGAAGTAAAGGGTAAAACACTCATTAGGTTGAGAAAAACATGAGTAATTCATAGAATTCAATAATTTTTGCAATTGAATACATAAGTTAGAATTCAAGCACGAATTCACAACCCTAACTGTTTGAACATCTTGGTAAGAATAAATCTAGTTAATTAATTCTTATTGAAATTACATCTAAATTAACTCTCATTTGCTGGTCCTTGTGTGATACGAATACGAAATGATATAGTTAACACAACCAAACCCCCTTTCACTTAGGAACCTTAGATCAACAGTCTAATAATAGTCACAATACTTAGTAAACACAGTATTTCCTGTAGGATTCGACACCCAACCTTAGTGGGTTCTATATTTGACAGCACCTGCATACCCTCTCATAAGAGAGGTGTAATTTGGGTGTATCAAATTTTGGTGCCATTGCCAGGGAATACGATTGTCAATTAAGTTTGTGTTTGTTAATTGACCTTTGGTCAAAGTTTCCCAAATTTTACTTTTGTTTGTTTTTTTTTGTTGTGTGCAATGGATTTATTATGTATGCTAAGTACACAGAGATCGGGTGCACCATTATTATCAATACATCCAAAACTGCAGCTAATTAGCAGAATGGCAGATCCCCAAGATGCTGAAAGTCTAGCCACTTTGGATAGAGCTTAACTAAATCAGCAGAATGATGTCAGCAGGTATGTCATCCTAATCCTGATAATGATGACTTGTTAGATCCTATTAATCCAAGGCGTGTATAAAATATGGTTGCACCAGTAAATTGGAATGTCAACAAAAATCGCCCCTTTAGGGCAAGGCAAGAGTGTTAACCAGTACAGTTTGATCTGAATAACGATGAAGATAGAATGGATGGAGTAGGTGCAACTAGAGCTATCATTCCTCCACTTCTAGAACTAGGAGATAAATTTAATATTACCAGCATGATGATTCAGCTCCTTTATCTTAAGGGGTTGTTCGGTGTTCTTCCTAGACATGATCTAAATATGCATCTGGTGAATTTTGTCACCATTTGCAAGTCCTTTGATAATCCAGGAGTAGGTCAGAATGTTTTTCTTCTACATTTTTTTTCCATTGTCTCTGTCTGTGGAGGTGACACTATGGTTGAACGAACTGACTCCCGACTCTATAACCAACTAGAGGTAGTTGAAAGAGGATTTTTTAGAAAGGTTCTTTCCACCCTCTATAAGGGTGCAGTTGAGAGATCAAATTAGTAACTTCTGACAGCTTCTTACTGAAGCTCTTTATGAGACCTGGATGAGGTTTAAAAAAAAGTTGATGTAATGCCCGAACCATAATATAGTGGATATTCATCTGATGGAGACTCTTTATTAGGCTTTGAATTCTATTATGAAACTAGTCGTGGATAATGGTGCAGGAGGGTCATTTGTTGACCTTACTTTCCCAGAGGCCTCAAAGATGCTTGATCGTATGAACAAGCAGAGTAGAGCTTAGCATACTAGGGATTCTGTGGTAGCAAGCTCTATTGTGTCTGGTAGTATAACTATAGAGAAATGAAAGAAGAAGGAAGAATGTGACCAGGATATCGCATATTTAAAGACTCAGATGGATTTGTTAATGAAGCATCTGTTGTCCGAAAAAATAGAGAAGGTGAAAGTTGTTGTGTCCTTGGGAAGAGTTGATTTAGATTCTGAAAAAGAGGCAAACTATCTAAATAATCCGGGGGGGGTTTTCGAGGTAGTTGCCAAGGAAATCAAGGTCGGAACTATTATGATAAATATGGTTACAAAGATAGAGATCAAGGGAATTGGAAAAGCAAAAATGATAAGAGTGGACTATATATACCTCCTAGAAGTAGAGATAATACTGCAACTAGCTCTAGCAAGATGTCCTTGGAGGACATGATGGAGAAATTATTAAAGGGAGTTGAGACTACCAACTCTGGTATAACTACTATGAAGAGCGACTTATCTTCCATGAATCAGTTGGTAAACTCGCATCTACTTCTATCAAGCAGTTAGAGCAGCAAATGAGCCAATTTTCAGCAGTATTTAACTAGAGGAAAAGCAGTTTACCAAGTGATATAATTCAAAATCCTCAAAGTAATGGCTCCAGCATGGCAATTACCTCACAGAGTAGTAACGTATTACCAGTCCCGTCTGTAGGCAAAACTGTGATTGCAGAGGATATTGAGCATGAACAAATTTATCCAGTGGAGTCTGAAAAACTGGATGAGTTTATTGATAATACATACTATCCAACCATCAGAAGGTTGATGAGTTAGAGAAAAGTAAGGGAAAGGAGATTGAAGTGGTGGTTACTGTACTCCCAAAACCACCTCCTCCGTTTCCCCATCGATTGAAAAAAGAAGGCCTATGACACAAAGTTTGGCAAGTTTATGGCCATGCTTAAGTAATTGACCATTAACTTGCCATTGGTGGAACCATTGGATCAAATGCTCGAGTATGAAAAGTTCATGAAGGACCTTGTTACGATGAAGCGGATAGTTAGCTATGAGATGGTGGACAATCTCCATCATTGTGGTGCTATTTCAACAAAGTCGTTAGTGAAGAAGAAGGTAGACCCAGGAGTATTTACTATCCCATGCACTATTGGGCCTCTTGATTTCGCAAAAGCTCTATTTGATTTAGGGGCCAGTATAAATTAATGTCGATTGTTGTGTATAAGAAATTGGGTTTTGGGGATCCTACTCCCACGAACATGAGATTAGTTATGGAAGAAAGGTCTGTGAAGCGGCCCGTGGGATTTTATATAATTATTCATCAAGGTGGCTAGTTTCATATTTCCAGTTAATTTTGTTATTCTCGATTACGAGGTGGATTTTGAGGTGCCTATAATCTTGGGTAGACCTTTTCTCACAACCAGGAGTATACTTATTGATCTAAAGGCAAATGAGCTACATTTAGGATTATTGATGAAGTAGTTTGATTCAATGTATGCCAGTCCATGAAACAACATAAAGATATGAGCGTATTTTCTATTGTGGATATTTATTATGAGGAGGAGCAAAAAGTACCTAGAGAAGAAAAATTTATTGTGGAGACTTTAGCTGTTGTATTAATGAATTTTGATCAAGATGGTATTGAAGATTATGAGTAGACTATGTGTTCCTTAATAGGCATGGGGTCTTATTCTTATGCACCAAAAAAGCTGGATTTGGACTTAAAAAATCATCCTAGTCCACCAGCCAAGCCGTCTATTAAAGAGCCACCCACTTTGGAGCTGAAAGAGTTGCCTGGTCATTTAAGGTATGTATTCCTAGATAATGGGAATATATTGCCTGTCATTATTGTGGCCAACTTAGGTGAACAATAAGTAGAAGCCCTTATTTCTATTCTTAAGAGATATAAGAGGGCTATTGGTTGGATGATTGTAGACATTATCGGTATTCTTCCTAGTATATGGACACATTAAATCCAGCTAGAGGAGGATTGTGTCCCAACTATTGAGCATCAGCATCTTCTTAACCCACCTATGCAAGAGATGGTGAAAAAAAAAATAATTAAGTGGCTAGATACAGGAGTGGTGTATCCCATCTCAGATAGTAAGTGGGTAAGTCTTGTTCAGTACGTGCCCAAGAAAGGGGTCATGACAGTGGTGGCTAATGAGAAGAACGAGTTGATTCCAGTTAGGACAGTTACTGAATAAAGGGTGTGTATGGATTACAAAACACTCAAATGCTTAATCGGTTAGCGGTAAGAGGTTAGTACTACTTCTTAGATGGGTATTCTAGTTACAACCAAATTTCTATTGCTCGTGAAGATCAGAAAATGACATTCACGTGCCCATATGACACATTTTTTCAAGAGGATACCTTTCGGGTTGTGTAATGCACCTGCCACTTTTGAGCAGAGTATGATTTCCATATTCTCTGATATGGTTGAATACACCTTAGAGGTGTTTATGGATGATTTCTCATTTTTTGGTTATTATTTTGAGCTTTGCCTGATAAATCTTAATAGGGCATTACAGCGGTGTAAGGAGTTCAATCTTGTGCTTAACTGGGTGAAATGCCACTTTATAGTGAAGGAGCGTATTGTTCTTATACACAAAATTTCAACAAAGGGGATTGAAGTTGATTGAGCTAAATTTGAGGTTATAGAGAAGCTTCCACCTCTTATTTTAGTGAAAGGAGTGTGAAGTTTCCTTGGTCGTGCTGGCTTCTATAGAAGGTTTATAAAGGACTCAAATATTTCAAACCCTCTTTGCAAAATTTTAGATAAGGAAGTCAAATTCTTCTTTAATGATGATTGCTTGAAGGCATTTGAATGCCTTAAAAGGAAGCTGGATGATGTTCAAATTATTGTTGCACCGAATTGGTCAAAACTGTTTGAGATCATGTGTGATGCAAGCGGTGTTGCCCTTGGAGCTGTGCTAGGACAAAAGAAAGGCAAATCGTTTCATCCAATTTATTATCCCAGCAAAGCGCTGAATGGATCTAAATAGAACTACACTATCACAAAATAGGAACTTCTTGTAGTAGTCTATGCTTTTAAGAAGTTCCGGGCTTATTTGCAAGGAACCAAGTTGGTGGTCCAGACTGACCACATAGCCTTAAGATATTTGATGGTGAAAAAGGATGCAAAACTAAGTTTAATTAGATGGGTGATGCTACTTAAAGAATTTGTCTTTGAAGTCAAAGATAGAAAGGGTTGCAAAACCAAGTGGCGGATCATCTTTCCAGGCTGGAAGGTGAACAGGCAATTAGAGATGAAACTGAGATCAATGATGCATTTCCAAATAAGGAAATCTTGGCTACTGTTATGGAGAAAATACCTTGGTATGTTGATTTTGCAAATTATATGGTAAGTGAGGTGATGCCAGAGAATCTTTCCTTTCATCAAAGGAAAAAGTTACTCTATGATGTGACCCATTACTTCTGGGATGAGCCATATCTTTTTCGGTGATATGTGGACGGTATTATTAGATGGTGCATCCCAGAAGTAGATATGTTGAGTATACTGAAAGCGAGTCATGCTTCCCCAATTAGAGGTCACCATGCAGGTGATCAGAATGCAAGGAAAGTGCTTCAGAGTGGCTACTATCGGCCCTCCTTATTCAGAGATGCCTACGAGTTCATAAAGAGGTGTGACCAATGTCAAAGGAAAGGGTCCATCTCAAAGCACCATGAGATGACAATATCTAAGATACTGGAGGTAGGATTATTTTATGTATGGGGCACTGATTTCATGGGGCCCTTCGTTAGCTCATTTGGGATGAAGTATATATTAGTGGTCGTTGACTACGTGTCAAAATAGGTTGTGGCAGTGGCTCTGGCAGATAATGAAAGGAAGAGAATTATTGCATTCTTGAGGAAAAACATCTTCTCTTACTTCGGGCTACCATGTACCATCATTAGCGATGGAGGATCACACTTTTGTAATAAGATGTTCAGAGTGACCTTGGCATTATATGGAGTTAAGCAGCACAAAGTGGCTACACCATACCACCCACAAACCAGTGGGTAGGTAGAAATCTCTAATCAGGAAATCAAAGCTATCCTTGCCAAGAATGTAAATGCTAGCAGGAAGGATTGGTCTAAGAAGTTGGACGATGCCTTATGGGCATATCGAACAGCTTTCAAGACACCCATTGTTATTTTGCCATACCAATTGGTTTATGGCAAGGCGTGCCATTTGCCGATTGAGCTAGAGAATAAAGCGTTGTGGGCACTAAAGCAACTTAATCTGAACTAGAATGAGGCAACGAATATGAGACTGGGGAATCTAAATGAGATAGATGAGCTTCGTCTTAGAGCTTATGATCGGGCTGATCTATACAAGGAAAGAATGAAGAAGTACCACGACCACAGGATTTAAAAACAGGATTTCCAGAGAGGTGACTTAGTACTTCTATTCAACTCCAGACCCAAACTATTTCCAGGTAAGCTCAAATACAAATGGTCCGGCCCATTTAAAGTGAGTCAAGTCTACTCATCTAGAGTAGTGGAACTGGAAAATAAAGACGGAGGTGTCTTCAAGGTAAATGGACAGTGTGTGAAACTATATATTGGTGCAATGGACTTAATAAAGATTATTGGTACTATCTATCTCGATGAAGTTTGAGTAATTAAGATAATTGAGTCGTGTCACGACAATAAATCAGGCACTAGTAGGAGGCAACCCACAGTGTGTTGTTGTAAAGCACTAGTTAAAGTTATTTTAGTGTTTGTTTTGTTGTTTTGTACAAGCTGAAGGGTTTGTGTAAGTGTGTAGGTCTGATAGTCCAGGAAAATAGAAGCTAAGAAAGTTTGGGGTAACCAACAGATAAATTGATAGACCATCGGTGACTCAATAAATCATCGTGGTAACCATCGCAACAAAGTCCAGAAACCAATTTACTGGAAGAGTAGCGACGGGTTGACCAACTGTAACAAACTAATTTTTTGGAATTAGAATGTCACATGGTGCTTATAATCCCAAAGGACAAAAAGCCAACCCTCTACTGATATCTGTACCTAAACACTGCGTAATATAGATAATAAATACAGAAACTGGCCATAAGGTTCAAAACATCTAAAAATACTCAAAATTAAAAACTGAATACTGATACGCATGTTCGAAAAGCCTCTAAACTGTTTGAACTATGGAGTTGATGGTACATGTCCCCAACTAACTTCGTCTACTGAAATTAAACCAAATCTGATACAATAATAAAATAATGATCATCCTCGACTGAAGAGGATTCACTGATACATCTACTGCTACTGACTGGGACTAAGCTGCTAAAGGTACTCTGGATCTCGTACCTCTAAACCTATGGTGTCAAATAAAATACCATTGAGAAAATGCGTCAGTACAGAAATGTATCGAGTATGAAGATGAGGTAAGGCTAAATGTAAGGGCTTATGCATGAACAATTACTTAACTGAATAATCATGAGAATACTGAATGAGAACACATGCATGAATGCATGAACAATAACTGAAATAATCATGACTTGAAATACTGAAACTCGGATACTACTTTACTACCATCTGAACTCACTACTAATGCTTGAGACACTGAACACTGAATCATCTGATACTTAGAACTGAGTACTGGATTTGAGATCAGTCTTATCTAGCGATTGATCTCAAAAACTAATGATACTGAAACTAATTAACTAAATCTACTCATATCAATGACTAAATTTGAGCTTTCTACTCTCGACAGACTGTATCGGAGATCAAACCTCTCTAACGGATGATTCCAAAATCTACTATCAATGATAAGAAATAATCATGTCCGAATCTAACAACAAGAATACTTAACTGAATCTAAGATTGATATCAAGCCTATCTGACGGGTGATCTCTAGATCTGATAACAAGAATACTCAACTGAATCTGAGACTGAGATCAAGCTTATCTGATGGGTGATCTCTAGATCTGATAATGAGATTACTCAACTAAATATCCGAATGAGAACAAGCCTATCTGATGGGTGATCTCTAGATCTGATAATGAGATAACTCAACTGAATATGAGACTGAGATCAAGCCTATCTGATGGGTGATCTCAAGAACTGATACTAACTAACTTTATATGGGACCAAGCCTATCTGACAGGTGGTCCATAAATCAATGGAACAATCTGATTTCCTCACTAAGATAGATGACTATATCTGACAGTCCTAATTTTTGAAGATTGATACTGAAACTGTAACTGTGGGAAGTAGTCACTTAACTAACATACCCCGAATCTCAACTGGTGGGGTCCAACCTGTAACCCCAGCTGGAAGGGTGTCAATATCGTGCCATGGGTAAAGACCTCTCTGGTCAAGCCTATCTGATGGGTGACCCTCGAAGGAAGTTAAGGCTAAGGCAATATAATATCAAGCCTATCTGACGAGTGACCTGCCTTTCCTAACGGGTGACTCCTACATCCTGCACTGGCTATGCATTTGTAGTGTTCAGGGATTGCTCCTAACAACTCTGCCTCTCTAAAGGGGAGCCTCCATCCCTTTCCTCGCTTGATGCTAGGTCATACTCCCAACTAAAAGACTCTAAACTGATTCTTAACTAAACACAAACTAAGATGAATCTGATACTGATCATGTTTCTCGAATGATCTGACTGAGTTAAGATGAATTCACTTTGTTTTATATCTGAAGAAATACTACTGAATGTCAATATCTGACTAAACGACATTGAGCTCAGGATAGATTACTCGAATACTACTGAGGACTGAACTGAACACTTGAATACTACTAGATCTGAGCTGAGTAGAGAATTGATTCTAGATTACTAGTGATACTGAGACTACGGAGATTACTAAGATTTCTTAAGTTCTGTATCTATCTGAGAGTGCAGAGTTCTATAACTCACTGAGTTCTGAGAATCATATCTTGACTGAGATTATCGAGAAAACTGACACTGGCTCTAGACTGCAACTAAATTATCGGGTATAAATACCCCAGGACTCGATATCATAAAAGTAAAGCATAACCATTCTTAAATAATCAAGACTATATACATTCATTCACCATCACAATCACTAAAGCATCTCTTCAAGTATTTAGAAATCATAAACATGTGATAGTATAGGGAGACATGCTATTCGCTCATACTCCATTCACCAAGATCTTGCATCAAACACTTAGTATGTATTAACGTCTTAGCATGTATCGAAGAGCACATTATTTGGGAATTTTATGCAATCGTGCCACAGTTCATTCACTAAGCCTTTTCAACAAACACTTAGCATGCATGGGGTTGCACACAATTGGGGATTTCTAGGCACCATTCTATAATGGCTCTAATTCCTTCACATATGCATTTTATCAAACATATGGGGCATGCTTTGCTTATTAAACAATTTCTACACTTAATTAACATAAACACACCACTTAACAAGCAATTTGAAGAGGGTTTATCATGAACATCACATGAATATCACATACTAGGGTCAAATCTTGAAAACCTTGTAAAAAAACATAAATCACAACTCAATAATAGCATGAACATTAATTTCAAGTAACACGAATCATGAAAGCTCATAAACATAAAAGCTTTAAAATTTAGAAAAGGGTTCTTGAGCTTCTTGGATGAAAGGGACCCAAGAATAAATTTCTACATACCTTAGAGAAACTCTTTCTTGAAAGTTCTTGGAGAGATTCTTGATTTATCTTGAAGAAGAAGGAAGGGTTTTGGTTTTGTAGAAACCCTAGCTTTTGTTCTTGAACAACTTTGAGAGGAAACTAGTATTTTTAAGTTAAAATAAGGCCAAATCCCATGTTAAGGAGTATATATAGGGGTAGCAAAATGACCCTTTTCACCTCTGGAATTAAACTAAAAAATCCCAATTTTACAAGCTGAAGCAACGCGCCATAATCGAACTAGCTCGCTAGAAATTAGACAATGAAAAACTGCTTGATGGCGCGATGTGGTGGAAATCGCGTTGCCACTTTGGTTGCGAACTAGAAAGGCACCGCGACACAGTGGAATCGCGTTGGTGCATTGGAAATTGACAATTATGAAAATAAGCCTTGGCGTGACATGCCATAATCATGGAGGCTCACTGAATTTTGACCATTGCCATGTTGGCTGGCTCTGTGACGCACTAAAGTGCTAGGTGGCTCACTGTCTCACTAAAATAGCTCTAACTCTTTGCCCAAGTGTCGGATTTGGGCAAATTTGGTATCGATGAAAAGCTTATTCAATTCTCTACATGATAAAAAGTTGATATTAGGGAAATTATACATGGTTAAAATTAATTCTCACTTAGTAAGACACTTCTCAACCTTTTAGTGCTGGATTAATACTTCACTGAACATGTTCTAAGGCTCAGACTACGAAAAAATTTTGCGGGGTCTTACAATATCTCCCCCTTGGAAACATTCATCCTCGAATGTCGCTTATAGGCTAAGAATACTAATCGACTGAACTTACTCAAGGAATGGGAGCATCTGAAACATGATTATAAAACTGGACTACTGATATTTTGACCTCTCATACTGGACATGCATATCTGATACATGGAATACTCGACTGAAGCTACTCATAAGTTGAATTCTCATAATAGACATGCATATCTGATGCATGGATGCGTAACTGAGTTGATCTCATGAATGCATGACTGAATACACTGAAAAACTAAACTCTTGCTATTGAACATGCATATCTAATGCATGAATGCCTGACTGAACTGACTCTCGAAAGCATGACTAGCTATGCAATAATAACGGATGTTAAATTAATAAGGAAAGTCTAAACATGCAACTGAATGAGTCTAAGGACATGAAAGAATTGCAATATCATGGGGTATCTCCCCCTTGGGACACTATGTCCTCCTAAACACACTTCACCGAAATACTAGGGTAGTGCACAAGGGGCACCTACGAACTCGGTCAGGATTGACCAACTGAGATCAAAAAGTAATGCATGACTTATGCTAAGATATAAACTCAAAATAGGAGCAAAGGATATAAAAATGCAAATCATAAAGATTAAGTACTCATAACATACCCGAATCTATATTAGGGAACCTTTCATGATCATGGTGGGTCTGAAGCGCATGGAGTCTGTTCTGACGCTAACCACTATTAGCATCGGAAGGGGCACCCTACTGATGAAACTCTCTACCTCTCTGAGCTAGCACTCTATATTCTCACATTTTGTTGCCTGGCTCACCATACCCAAAGCACAAATCACTACCGGCTCTACACACACCTAGGTGGCTCTTTCCACACTCTCCACAAAGTAGATAGGTACGAACACCACTAAAACTACTTTGGGATTTTGGGTTTGTCTCCCCATCATAACTAACATCCCTAAACTTTGGTGCAGGTACACTAGCTAAGGATGGAGCTGGGACTGAAAATCTCTAACTATGCCAACCCAAACACACCAGTCACAAACTTATTCATACTCATTATAAGGTCAACTATCAAGTCAGGAGCATACTTAGATAACTGGTTGAACTTAAGACAATACTCTTTCACTATCATGGATCCTTGCCTTAGTTTCATGAACTCTTCTACCTTAGCCTCTGTCATCTCTAGCGGGAAAAATATATCTAGAAAGGCATCCTAAAACTCTTGCCTAGTAACGGGAGCTGCATTCTCCCCTCTACCCTTCTTCCATATTACAACCCATTCATGAGAGATATCTTTTAACCTATAGGATGCTAACTCTACACTCTTCTCCTCAAAAATATGCATAACCTAGGTGATCTTCTTCACCTCCTCAAGATAAAGTTATCGGTCCTCACCTGCTACTGACCTATAAAACTCTGGCGGGTTCATTCTCATGAAATATCTAATTTTGGCTGTGGCTAAAGCCCTATCTTGATGAGTTGGGGCCACAGCCTGACGGTTACCCTGAAAATTAGTCATAGCTTGGGCTAGCACCTGAAAAGCTGCCCAAAACTCTATATGTGACACATTCTCATTCTCAGGATCTACTGGCTAATGTGGCTGGTCATCAACCCTATGGGCATTGTCTTTGCGAGAAGGCATACTCTGTACATGGAAGAAAGAGGTGGATTAGACTAAGGATCAACTTGAGCTCATGCTCACTCGCATGACATGAATACAGAAAGAAGGGAAACTACTCCTAAAAAGATCTTATAGTCTCTTGTACATAAATGTGGCACGTAACACACCCATGCACAAGACTCTACTAGATGTCGCTTTTTAGATAACCTAGGACACTATTGAACCTTAGTCTCTAATACCAAGTTTGTAATGACTCGATTTTTTGGAACCAGAATGTCATACGATGCTCATGATCCCGAAGGACCACAAGCTAATCATCTACTAATATCTATACCTGAATACTGTATAATATGGATAATAATGCAGAAACTAGCCATAAGGTTTGAAATATCTAAAATTCTTAAAATTAAAAATTAAATACGGATATTCCTGTTCGAAAAGCCTCTAAACTATCTGAATAGTGGAGTTGATGAGACATGTCCCTAACTAACTTCGTCTACTGAAATTAAACCAAATCAGATACGATAGTAAAATAATGATCATCCTCGACTGAAGAGGACTCACTAATACGTCTACTACTGTTGACTAGGACTGAGCTTCTAAGGGTACTCTAGATCTCGTGCCTCTGAACTTATGGTGTCAAATAAAACATCATATCACAAATGTGTCAGTGTGGGAATATATCAAGTATAAAGATGAGGTAAGGCTAAATGCAAGGGCTTATCCATGAACAATTACTTAACTGAATAATCATAAGAATACTGAATGAGAATACATGCATGAATACATGAACCATAACTGAAATCATTGTGACTCAAAATACTGAAATACATATACTACTTTACTACCATCTGAACTCACTACTAATGCATAACATACTAAATACTAAATTATCTAATACTGATAACTGAGTACTGGAGTTGAGATCAGTCTTATCTAGCAAGTGATCTAGAAAACTGATGATACTAAAACTGATTAACTAAATCTACTCATATCAATGACTGAATTTTGAGCTTTTTAATCTCGATTGACGGAATCGAAGATCTAACCTTTCTAACAAATTATTTCAGAATCTACTATCAATGATAAGAAATGATTATGTCCGAATCTGAGAACAAAAATACTCAACTGAATCTGAGACTGAGATCAAGCCTATTTGATGAGTGATCTCTAGATCTGATAACAAGAATACTTGACTAAATTTGAGACTGAGATCAAGCCTATCTGACGAGTGATCTCTAGATCTGATAACAAGAATACTCAACTAAATTTGAGACTGAGATCAAGCCTATCTGATGAGTGATCTCCATATTTGATAATTAGATTACTCAACTGAATAGAAGACTAAGATCAAGCCTATCTGACAGGTGATCTCTAGATCTGATACTGAATAACTATATATAGGACCAAGCCGATCATCAATATCTGCACACCTTAGAGAAACTCTTTCTTGAAAGTTCTTAGAGAGATTCTTGATTTCTTTATTTCTTTTGAAGAAGAAGGAAGGGTTTTGATTTTGTAGAAACCCTAGCTCTTGTTCTTGAACAACTTTGAGAGAAAACTAGTATTTTTATGTTAAAATTAGGCCAAATCCCGTGTTAAGGAGTATATATAAGGGTAGCAAAATGACCCTTTTCGCCTCTGGAATTAAACTGAAAAATCACGTTCTTACATGCTGGCGTGACGTGCCATAATCACGCCAGCTCACTAGAAATTGGACAATCAGGAAACTACTTGATGGTGCGATGTAGTGGAAATCGCCTAGCCACCTTGGTTGAGAACTAGAAAGGAATCACCATGCGGTGGAATTGCGTTGGTGCACTTAAAATTAACAATTCTAAAATTTTAGCTGGCACTGCAACGCTCTCAAGTGCCAGGCGGCACACTGTCTTGCTAAAATAGCCCTGACTCTTTGCCCGAGTGTTGGATTTGGGCAAATTTGGTATCGATGGAAAGGATATTCAATTCTATACATGACAAAAATTCAATATTAGGTAAATTCTACATGGTTCAAAATACTTCTCACTTGGGAAGACATTTCTCAACCTTTTAGGGTCGGATTAACACTTCACTGAACACGCTCTAAGGCTCAGACTACGAGAGAATTTTATGGGGTCTTACACAGATAGACCCTCACACATATGATGGACCATCGATTGAACTGTCGCCAGTATATTTCCAGGTAACCCACTAAAAAATACAATGGAAATGATTGACAAAATGTCACATATGCGACAGAACATCAATTGAGCCATCACATGAAACCTAATTTCAGTGGGTCGGGTCGAAGGGATTTAAATAGATGAATTATTCATTTTTATCCCATTCAAATAGGTTTAAATGATAATTTTAAGTCATTAAGTAACTCCCCAACTATTCAATTCTCCTGAACCCTTTTATTCTCTCTTATAACTATCCATTTTCCCTTTCCCAGCTATTTAAAGTCCATTTCTCCATTTTATTTGATCATCACAAGCCAACTAAGTTCTTTTCACTACAAGAAATAATTATTTATTGTTCGTAGTTTATTGTGAAAAGTCAGAGAAGTGATAAATTTTTCGCTTGTAGGTATTATGGCAAACAAATTACCAACCACTAGAGGTAGAGATAGAGGCCATAGGGCTAGACAAGGGCTAGCACAAGATATAGATGCACCGACACTCAATTCCTAACGTAATTATCTAGTCATTTCTTTATGCTCCCAGTCTGAAGCGAAGGGTGAAAGCAGTAGTAGCAGCAGGTCAAGTTTAAGTCTAGTTGAGGAACGGGTTGAAGTATCTAACCTCGTCTTAGAGGAGAGTCCAGAATAAGGGGACTCAAATTTGGTTTGATGCAAGGATCCACAAGTGCAGAAAGCTATAAGATGGCAGGTTAAGGGTGCTCGAGAGAATTTCTACAAAGAGTTGTCACCAATAGACAGGGTAGCTATAAAAATATCTATTTTTTAAGAACATCAGATTGTGATAACAAACTTGCCCGAGTATCCAAAACTTGAATGTCGATTCAATGAATATGAGCTGGCATGGATGAGCAGACCACTTAGACCCTACCAACCAAACTTGGTATGTGAGTTTTTTGCCAATTACTTGGCATTATTGGAGAAGAATTATCCCCCAGGAAAGTCAACTGTTGACATGAACAAGTTGGACACAGTTCATATTCATGGAGTTAAGATAGATATCTCAAAGCATACATTGAACAGATCCCTCTTTAGGGATAAATATCAGATACCAAGTACAATACCAAACTTGAAGCATCGGTTGTTCATGAGAAATCAACAAAACCCATGGTTAACTCAAATATTGACAGATGGAGGAGAGGCTGCATGGCTGCATAATCCACGTGAAAAGATATCCAAGTCGTCCCTAAGATTTAGGAATAAGTTTTGGTAGGTAATTATGAGGCTGAGGTTGATTTCAACAGGTGGGGATGACCATCTAGAACTCACTAGAGCTGTGATTGTTGTTGCTTTGATTAAGGGGTTGATAGTGGATTTTGGCCACATTATTTCTGATGAGTTGTTTTATCGTGCTCACAAGATTTAGACTGCATTGCCATTTCCATGCCTTATCACAAAATTATGCAAGCAGGCGAAGGTGCCTATGATCAATGGAATAGATAATGCAATCCAGGCGATACACAAGAAGAATATTAAAAAGAGTAGGGATGACACGAAGTTCGACATGTGAGTCAACAGAACCCAAGTTTAACAAACTCAGTTGGTGCTAATTCCTGAGTCATCAAAATTCCCTTCAGGTATGCCCCTACTTTTTGCTACATACGTGCCTCCAATAATATCTCTAGGTTCGGCTTTGATACCTATGGGTGGGACCATAAATTTTGCATCAGTCCCACCTCATTATTCAGAGTATAAACTAAACCAAGAGAACTTTGCAAAGATAGTTCGAGCACAGCAAAGGTTTGAAAAGTAGTTGGCTATATGGGGGCAAATTTAAAATGCTTCATTGAAAGAATTACGGAGAAAGCAGTGAGCCCTTTTAGGAACATGCAGATAAGAATGGAAAATATGGAGGAATGAATCAATAAGAAGTTGGATGCTATGTCCATTCTGGATTTTGCAAAATTGATTGAGGAGGTTAGACAAATCCAGGCTGATGTAGACAAGATGAATCAGCAGCAACAACAGCCTATATTTGATCCAGTCCATATCAAAAGTAATGAAGACAAAGGTCTTGTGGAGTTTATAGGGACCACAATCAAGGATAAGGGTAAGAAAGTAGCTGAAATAGATAAAAAGGCTGAGAAAGCTGCAAGGAAAGCTGCTAAAAAAAAAGGTTCGAAGCCATGAAACCAGAGGAAGAAGACCAACATAATATTAAGAAAGCAAGAAAGACATTGAGGAGAGATGAGGAGAGAAGAAGAAAAAAATCAAAGGACGAAGCAGCTGGAGTGTCTACCAGTTCAGCCCCAGCTAGGAGGCAACTTGTAGATCTAGCTAGAGATGTGGTACCTCTAATTTCAAAGAAAGAGACTATGATAAATCCCACCATCATGGAGGTTAACAATACACCTGGTGAGGACACTATAGTCTCATCGCAGTTCATAGATACCTCAAATGAATAAGAGGCACTACAAGTATTTCCCCTTCTTTATAATTCAATTATATGCATTAAGGACAAAGAATTATTTTTTGGGGGGTGGGATGTAATTGTACCATGGGTGGTTGTGTTGCCAATATTCTTTCCTCCCATATTTTATCCAGGAGAATCGGCATGTCTAGGTTGTTATTAAGTTGTTGTATTTTCATTTCTTGTCTAGGAGTAACTGTAGATCTGAAATTTCTCTTTTCTAAGTTATGTTCTATTGGTAATACTATTCCATAAAATAAATGTGATTTTTATGTTAGCACTATTTTATATATGTGAATGATAAGTGACTACGGCAAAGTGTTTGTGTATATTTATTATAATTAATTCTCCTTTTTCTATGGGTAAAAGTTTTATGACCATCTGTAACTCTGAAATTGGCATACGAATGTAAGTGATTATACCCATATATTACAAATCCTAAGAGTTAGTAGAATAGGAATTAACTTAGTACTTGTGTGTGTGAGTGTTTGTATAGTTCTTACATAGATGCTACACTCAGAACTTACCCGATTCATTTGTTGTTGTTTTTTTTGACTTAATAAGACAGGATAGTAGCCTCCTTCTTTGTTAGTCTATTTAGCCAAAATAACGACCCACCAAAACTGTTTTGTTTCCATTGCAACCCTGTTGAGCCTTGTTAATGTTTGTTCTATCCAAATAAATAGTGATTCACTTTCTAGGATGTGTTAACACTTAGATTTGGCCCTGGTCCAATTTTGGACATTGTGCATTTAACTCAGGCATATTTCCTAAGTTGAGGGTGGCTACTATTCGATTGTTGGCAGCCTGGGAGGTTGAGTTAAAATTAATTTTAGAGGTAGAATCCGGCCCTGGTCTAGTTAGCTATCTAAATAGATATTATGCACCTCAACTTTCTACATTAGCATAAGTTGAGGGTGGTTGATGTTGTTGTCTGAAAAAAAACATCTGGGTTATGACAAGGGCACAGATGGATAATATTGATTACAAAGGAGTGAAAGAAACTTTAATTCTGGTGAGTAGCTACCTAAAGGGTAAAGAGAGTGAAATTTTATACTTTAAGTCACTTATCCAAATTAATAACCCTCACCAAGCCTAAAACCTATTTATAACCCTAAGAAAGTCCTACTTGACCTTGGCGACTAAATCATGAGAGAACATTAGATGATATGGGTATGCCTATGGGTGTGCACTATGTTTACAACTTTTGTTCTGAGAGTGAGAGCATTAGTTTTGTCCACAGTTTGATTATATATAAGGAGATGTAGACTTCATTGGCTGTAAGAGCACAACAATTATCCGTAGACTGCTGATTCCTTTGGGATATTGTATCTGTGGCTATAAATGTGTTGAGTAGTAGTTGATGCCAGTTATAGATCCTTATGTGTTAAAGCACTTAGCTGAATAGGCAAGTGAATTATTGCATAGCTGTGTTGATATGACTATTAAATGCCCTTCATGATGTTGTTCGTATATGTATCCTGGTATTGAATTGCTTGAGAACAAGCAATTGCCTTAAGTTGAGGGTGTTGATGTTCTGGCATTTGATGGAATATTTTAGGCCTTTTTCTTATAATAATTGTGAGTTTTCAAGTAACTATTGTTGCATTTAACTGTGTACTTTAGTCTTTAATACCCAGTTTTGGAATCATATAAATACCAAGCATTAGGGTTTATTCCTTATATTTTGTTATTAGTTTCATACTTTCTCCTCTATTGAGAGCTATGTAACACTTTTCATTAAGATTTGAATCTAGAGATTAAGATCTTATTATTAGTTTTTATATTTTCTATTGAAGATTGAGAAGAACAATATTGTGATTTTTGTAAGTACTCTCTTGAAGCCATTTATGAACATTAATATATTTTTGATTTCTTATATGGAGATGAGTAGCTAAACTTCCATAACTAGGGTTATGGGAGCCTTGATGTAGAGAACTGTTTTGGGGTTGAGAATCAGTTTGATTTCTAACATCTATTGAAATTGCATGAATCTTTCTTCACTATAATGACATCTCTTGGTTGTAAACTTGAGAAGTCAGCCCATGAACACCACTTGTCTGACAAGAAAGTGGATGTTGGGAGAAGAAGTTATTCACCTGAACTCCATAGGTTTACCTTTGGATTAATGGGTTGATGCCTTAATAGGATTAACCCTCATGAGAGTGTTATTGAATAATGCATGAACTCTTTAGGTTTGAGAGAAGCAAAAGGGTTAAACACTCATTAGATTGAGAAACACATTAGTATTTCTTAGAATTCAATAATTATTTCAATTCAATACATAAGTTAGAATTCGAGCACGAATTCACAACCCTAACTGTTTGAACATCTTGGTAAGCATAACTCTAGTTAATTTATTCTTATTGAAATTACATCTACGCTAACTCTCATTTGTTGGCCCTTGGTGGTACGAATACAAAATATTATTGTTAACACAACCAAACCCCCTTTCACTTAGGAACCTTAGATCAACAGTCTAATAATAGTCACAATACTTAGTGAATACAGTATTCCCTGTGGGATTCGATACCCAACCCATGTGGGTTCTATATTTGACAATGATCGCTTACTCTCTCGTAAGAGAGGTTTAATTTGGGTGTATCATAATATACTACATAAATGTAGAATAAAAGAGATGAAAGTCCATAAGGTTCAAATATGTGATAAAACATAATATCTGGAAATACGGTATATCAATACCAAAATTGAAATAAACTTTCTGAACATGCTAGTTGAAATGCTCTAAACTATCTAAAAGTTGTGGAGTTGATGGGACTTGTCCCCAACTAACTCGGTCTACTAAAACTAAAATAATGATGTAATGAAATAATCATGCTACCCTCAAATGATGAGGACTCACTACAAATCTACTGTTGCTAGCTGAATTTAAAGCTAAGTGCAATTGGGAACTTGAGCGTCCGAACCTATGGTATAAAAAACCATAGCATAGAAGAAAAATATGTGTCAGTATCTCTGAATGTACTGTTATGCCAAGTGAAGTAGGCTAAATGCATGTGGTTCAAATACATGAACAATACTAACTGACTGAATAACATGAACATCAGAATACATGCATGAATACATACTTGTAAATGAGATCATGATAATTCTAACTACTGAGCCTGAATACTAATAACATGAGTTTTGTATAACTGATATACTGTTAACTGAGGGATTGTGTCTGACAATCCTGATTCTTATGGAACTAGCTGAGTTCCATACTGAACTGAGTGACTGTAACTAACAGTCTTGAATCGGAAGAACTATCTGAGTTGTTTTACTGAGACTAAGACTGAGCCTATGTGAAGTAGTCATCTAACCAACATAACCCTTTTCTGTATAGAGTTGGGGTCCAATCTATAACCCCAATTGGAAGGGTTTCAATACAGCGCCACTGGTAAGGACAAGCTGTGAGTGACCCACATCTAGCAGTGTCTCCAAAGGAGAATGGTGGGACCCTCAACTGGCAATGTTAATCCGCCTCATCAACCCTCAACTGTTAGTGTAGATATCTCAACATATACTGGCTATATAGTTTGGGAATGCAAGGATTGCTTCTAAGGGTCACACCCTCTACTGTCAATGTGTGCCCTTATCCTTGGGGTTCTCTCAATGTTGCATCCTACTCCCAATTGAATAGACACTGAACTAATTATACTGAGATAAATTGGACTGAGTTCACTGAGTTATGTGGACTGACAAAATATTAATAAATTCTATTAACTGACTAAGTTCATGAGATTGCTGAGTTTTCCTGAGTCATGTAATAGACTGAATTCTACTGAGTTTTGAAAATGACTGAGAATACTACTGATAATGGCATGACTGAAATTATCCTGACACTAACATTGGATCTAGGCACATAGCTAAATTATCGGGTACAAGTATCCCCAGGACTCGATAGCATGATACTGACAAGACATTACACTTCTTTAACACATGACCATAGTCAAAAATTCATAGCACAAACATTAGGGATTTTCATGAAGTATTTGTATGTCATAAGATTACACATGAATAGGAATACATATAAACATGTCATAATTTCATAAGTCTAATCTCATGATCATTCCATCGAACCATTACAATGCATAACAATCACATGGAGGTCATTGTGAACATAAGGGTAAAGCATGGATTCATGAATTAGGTCGCAATTGAGTCATAAAGCATAATTCTTATTCTTTTAGGCATTTTAGTAAACACCTTACATGCATATCTTGAGTATTAGGAATGAACATTAAAAAATAAATCATGGAAATATTTTTTCACTTCAAATACAGTAATTCCAACCACATGCTAACATAATTTCATTATAGGTATTAAAGATTTCAACTTAGTAATCATACAACAACATAAACATGGATATGATTCAATTCATAACGTAGAATTCAAAATTTATATTTTTGAAAGGGCTTCTTGAGCTTCATAGGTGAAAGGAACCCATGAATCAACACTTTACATACCTTAGATGGAAGTTTCTTGAAGATTAACAGTGGAATCTCCTGGATTAGAACCTTTAATTGAAAATTTAGTTGAATATAGTGTTATAGGATTATATAGAGGGTGGGAAATTGATGCTTTTGCCCTTAAAGATGTAAATATTTAATGACTGAAAACTAGGCATCAACGTGATTGGCGACGTAGCTTGTTGATGGCATCAACGCGATACCTGATGCGTCATGCCATAATAGCATCAAGATTCAGTTAATTTTATTGGTAGTCCCTGCGAAAATGTTAACTAACGTGATAGGCGATGCGGTGCACCAAGATTGCATTGGTCCACTATTTTGGGACATAAAACGTGGTCTAAAAGAGTTCTAAAAAATTTAAAACTTATTCGAGAATATGTATCGACCTCTCTGATCATGAATCACCAAAAATATAGACCATTAAGGGACATTAAGTTCATGAAATAAGATTTCCAACTTTTGAAGGCCAAAAATAAACTAAGTTTGGGAACTTAGCTAGAATTTTCTAAGTCTGAGACCCCTTGACAAGCCTAAAAGGATGAATTAAGCTTAGAAATTTTGTGGGGTCTTACAATATCTCCCATTTAGGATCATTCCTCCTCGAGTGAGACTAAATGAGATAGGAGATATGATAAGATAAAGTATATATTGATCATGAACAACTGAAACATAAGTACATGACTGATATTACTGATTTACTGAGATTCATGCTGAGCATGAATATCTGATGCATGATTTCATGACTAATCTAATACATGGATGCATGATTGGGAGTACAGATTCTCTTATTCATGCATATCTGATGCACGAATACATGATTGACATGATGCATGAACACATGACTGAATATGCAATGGTAGTTGATACCAAGTTTATAATGGAAATCTAAGCATAAAACTTAATACCAAGTTGTAACTAAAATTTGAACATGAAAATGAATAAGCTTTAAGTAAAGCTATTACCTTGGGTTGATTTTGAGTTTGCGGAGAAAATTTAAGGGTATTTGGTCTGCATGTCTGCTTCTATTTCCTAAGTATCTCCCTCAATGGACTGATTCCGCCAAAGAACTTTGACTAGAGGAACTTATTTGTTCCTAAGTCTGTTGGTATAGTAGTCAAGGATTTCGACTGGAATATCTTCATAAGAGATATTGTTCTGAATGTCTATGCCCTCTATAGGGACTACAACTGCTGGTTCACCTATGCACTTCTTAAAACAGGAGACATGAAACACTGGATGGACTGAGGTTAGATCTGAAAGAAATTCGAGATCATAAGATACCTTGCCAGAATGACTAAGAATTTTGAAGGGACCGTCATATCAGAGACTGAGCTTTCCCTTCTTGCCAATCCTCTTCACTCCTTTCATGGGAGAGATTTTCAAATAAACATGATCACCAATCTTAAACTCGAGATTTTTGTTACGCATATTTGCGTATGATTTTTGTTGGATCTGAGCTGTCTTGAGCCTTTCTCTGATCAAGTAAACTTTCTCTAAGGTATCGAATACCAATTCAGGCCCTACTAGTGCGGCCTCACCCACTTCGAACTAAATAATTGGAGATCTGCATCTCCTATCGTAGAGAGCTTCGAATGGAGCCATCTTAATACTGGAATGATAGTTGTTGTTCTATGTAAACTCAGTCAAAGACAAGTGGTCATCGCAACTACCCTTGAAATCAATTATACACGATCGCATCATATCTTCTAAAGTCTGGATGGTCTTTTTTGCTTGACCATCTATCTTGGGATGGAAGGTTATACTGAGGTGAACTCGGGTACCAAGACCATTTTGGAATGCTTTCCAAAAATGAGAGGTGAACTGGGTATGTTTATCTGAAATAATAGACAACAGGACACTGTGTAATCTGACCAACTCCCTGATATAAAGTTTGGCATAATCCTCGACTGAATAAAAGGTATGGACTGGAATAAAATAAGTTAATTTGGTTATCCTATCTACAATGACCCAAACTGAATCATCCTGATGACGAGTACAGGGAAAACCCATCACAAAGTCCATGTTCACTTCTTCCCACTTCCAAGTGGGAATATTAAACTCTTGTATGGACCCACTAGGCTTCTGATGCGCTATCTTAACCTGCTAATAAGTAGAGCACTTATCCATAAAATATTACATATCTCTTTTTATACCACTCTACTAATAGATCTCCCGCAAGTCACGGTACATCTTAGTGGCCCCTGGAAAAATAGAGTATCGCGTACCATGTGCTTTTGCAAGAATTCGTTGCCTAAAGTCATCTGCACCTGGCACACATAAAGGACCCTTATAATGCAATACACTATGTCCCCCTTAGGAGAAAACCTCAACCTTCTGATCTCTAACTGACTTTTTCAACTTGATTGACTATACTGGAATCTCTATCCTATTTTTCTTTCACCTCAGAAACTAGAGATGATTCTGAGCTGTTCTGAACCCATATACTACCTTCTACTCAATTGACTAAGTGAACACCTAGTCTGGCAAGATGATGGAATTCCTGAGCTAACTTCTTCTGACTGTCCCCAACATGAGCAACACTGCCCATAGACAGTCTACTGAGAGCATCGGCCACTACATTGGCCTTGCCCGGATGGTAAAGGACACTCATGTCGTAGTCTTTCAAAAGCTCTAACCACCTTCTTTGATGTAGGTTAAGATATTTGTAAGAGAATACATACTAAAGGCTTTTGTGATCTTTGAACACATCTATATGCACCCCATACAAGTAATGCCTCCAAATCTTTAAGGCAAAAATTATAGTTAAAAACTCAAGATCATGAGTCGGATAATTCTTCTCATGGGGTTTAAGTTGTCTGGAGGATTAGGATATGACCTTACCATTCTACATGAGGACACAACCCAAACCTACTCTGGATGCATCACAATACAAAACAAATCCCTCTGGACCGTCTGGAAGAGCCAAAATTGGAGCTGAGGTAAGTTGAGTCTTTAACTCCTGAAAACTCTTCTTGCAAGGATCTGACAACTGAAACTTGACTTTCTTCTGAGTCAGTCTGGACATAGGGGATGGAATAGAAGAAAATCCCTCAACAAACCGTCTGTAATAGCTAGTCAAACCTAAGAAATTCCTGATATCTTATAGAGAGACAGGGAGAGGCTAGTTTCTTACTGCTTTGATCTTTTAAGGATCAACTCTAATGCCAACACCAGAAAAATATGACCAAGGAAGTCTACTGGCCTTAGCCAAAATTCGTACTTACTAAATTTTTCAAACAGTTGATGATTTCTGAGAGTCTACAACACTATTCTGAAATTTTTTGCATGATCACGCTCTTTGCGGGAGTAAACAAGGATGTCATCTATAAAGACAATGACGAACACGTCCAAGTACTACTTGAACTCTCAGTTCATCAAGTTCATTAAGGCCACTGGGGCATTGGTAAGACCAAAGATCATGAATAAGAATTCAAAGTGTCCATACCGAGTTTCAAAAGGTATTTTTAGAACACATTCTCTGACTCTGAGCTAATGATAACCTGATCTAAGGTCTATCTTAGAGAAGTAACTAGCACCCTGAAGTTGGTCAAATAAGTCATCAATTCTAGGAAGTGGATAGTTCTTCTAGACCGTGACTTTATTGAACTAATGGTAATAAATACACATTCTGAGAGAATCGTCTTTCTTTCGCACGAATAAAACTGGTGCGCCCTACGGGGACACACTAGGTCTGATAAATCCCTTATCTAGGAGATCCTTCAAATATTTTTTTAATTCTCTGAGTTCTGCTGGTTCTATTTAGTATGGAAGAATAGATATAGGCTGAGTATCTGGAAAAAGATCAATGCCAAAGTCTATTTCTCTTACGGGAGGAATTCTTGGAAGATCTACGAGAAAGACATCTGAGTATTCATTCACTACTGGTGTTGATTAAAGACTGGGAGTTTTGTAACTAGTGTCCTTAACTCAAACACAATAATAAACACATCCCTTAGATATCATTTTTTGTGCCCGAAGGTAGGAAACAAGCTGACCTCTAAAAGCTGAAGTAATACCCCTCCATTCTAGGACAAGTTCATTTGGAAACTGAAATTGGACAATTTTATTTCTGCCTTCGACTGTGGCATAGCAGGAATGAACCTAATCCATGCCGAGAATGACATTAAAATCAGTCATCTCTAATTCAACTAAGTCTGCTGATGTAATTTTCTGAGATACCATAATCAGACAGTTCCTGTATACCCACTGGGCTATGATAGTTTTACCCACTAGGGTAGAGACTGAAAAGGCTCTACTAGAATTTCGGGACTGACTCTGAAATCAACTGCTATATAAGGAGTAACAAAATACAAAGAAGCTCTTGGATCTATAAAAGTGTAAACATGTGTATGAAAGATCTGTAACGTACCAGTGACCACATCAAGAGAATTTTCCTAATATTGTTGGGACTGAAGAGCATATAGTCGGTTTGGGCGTTGCCCACTGGTGGCGCTAGAAGTGTCACCCTGCTGGTTTGGCGACCGGACAGAGCTAAGAAATGATTATGCTGATCCTGAAAGCTTGATTGGGGAGAATGTCTAACCCTATGGCCTGGCTTACCATATCTGAAATAGACATCGCTACCAACTCTGTAAATACCCTAATGGTTTTTACCATAATTCTGACAAAGAGAATGAGTGCGGGTACTGCTACTACTGCCCTGAGGTTTAGGGCCTGACGCCCTATTCCTGCTACCGTATCTAAATTTCATCACTGAAGCACTGGCTGAGAAAGGAGTTGGAATGGATGACTGTGTAAATGAGAAGGATTCCCACCCTCTAACTTAGGTTGATCAAAGTTGAAACTACCTATCCTTGCTCTCTTATTCTGCTTCTCTCTCATCTTAATCTTCTGCTCTTCTATCTGTTTAGCATGGATCATAAGCCTGGCTATGTCCTTCTCACTAATCAACATTGCAGACTTGCACTCATTGACCACACTATTATTCACTCGAAAAAAAAAACTTAATCATCTTAGCCCTGTTGTCTACCACTACATGAGGAGCGTATCTAGCTAATTGAGTAAACTTAAGAGAATACTCTTTCACTATCATATTGACCTACCTGAGATTGATAAATTCTAACACCTTAGATTCTCTCAGCTCTATGGGAAAGAATCTATCTAGAAATGCAATGGCAAACTCCTCCTACTCAATAGGCCCTGCATCTATAGCCCTTTCTGCCTTCCACTATTTGAACCATTTATGAACCACATCTCGCAACTGATATGCAGCTAGCTCAGCACTTTTACAAGTAGTAACCCCCATTTTATCTATAACCTTCTAAGCCTGATCAAGGAATTCCTGAGGGTCCTCATCTGACTCAGACCCAAAGAAGGATGGAGGATTTATTTGGGTGAAGTCCTGAATCCTGGCTGCAGCTGAATTAGCCATTGGGTTGGCTGGAACAATAGGTGGTCATTCATTTTGGGTAGCAACTGAATTAGAAAGAGTAGTGAATATAGCTTTGAACTCTTCATGAGAAATATGTTCATCCAAGGGATCTGTTTAGACGGGCTGACGGGCTGACGGGCTGGCTTATTTTCGTTTCTTCTTTTGGGAGGCATGTTCTGTAAGTGAAAAAAAAAGAGAAACGGATTAGATTGAAAGTTAAATTTGAGTCATGATTACTGGCACAACATGAATACTGAAAGAAAGGAAACTGTTCCTAAAACATCTTATAGCCTCCTGTACACAAATGTGGCGTGCAATAAACCCATGCATAAGACTCTACTAGATGAGGCTTTTCAGACTTCCTAGGACACTGTTAAATCTTACGCTCTGATACAAAGTTTGTAACGCCCAAAATTTGATACCCAAAATGCTACACGGTACTAGCAATCCCAAAAGACCATAAGCTAATCCATGACCGATATCTATAACTGAGCACTATATAATATACTATATAAATACGGAATAAAAGGGATGAAAAGCTATAAGGTTCAAATATTTGATAAAACATTACATCTAGAAATACTGTATATCAATACCAAAACTAAAATAAACTATCTGAACATGCTAGTCTGAAAGCCTCTAAACTGTCTGAAAGTTGTGTAGTTGATGGGACATGTCCCCAACTAACTCCATATACTAAAACTAAAATAATGAAGTAATGAAATAACCATGCTATCCTCGAATGATAAGGACTCACTGTAAATCTACTGCTACTAGCTGAATCTGAAACTAAGTGTGATTCATAACTTGAGCGTCCAAACCTATGGTATAAAACACCATAGCACAGAAGAAAAGTATACGTTAGTACGTCTGAACGTACTGGTATGCAAAGTGAGGTAGGCTGAATGCGTGGGGTTCATATGTATGAACAATACTAACTGGCTGAATAACATGAACGTGAGAATACATGCATTAATACATAACTGTAAATGAGATCATAATAATACTAACTACTAAGTCTGAATACTGATAACATGAGTTTCATATAACTGATATACTATTAACAGAGTAACTGTGTCTGACAGTCCTTATTCTGATGGAACTAACTGAATTTCGTACTAAGTGACTGTATCTGACAGTCCTAAATCTGAAGAACTATCTGAGTTTTTTTACTAAGACTAAGACTGAGCCTGTGGGAAGTAATCATTTGACCGACATGCCCCTTTTTTGTATAGAGTTGGGGTCCAATCTGTAACCTCAATTGGAAGGGTGTCAATACCGCGCCACAGGTAAGCACAAGCTATGAGTGACCCTCATCTGGCAGTATCCCCAAAAGAGAACGGTGGGACTCTCAACTGGTAGTGTTAACCACATTATCAACCCTCAACTGTCTATGTCGATGTCTCAACCTATACTGGCGACATAATTTTGGAATGCAAGGATTGCTTCTAAGGATCACACCCTCTACTATCAGTGTGTGCCCTCATCCTTTGTTCGCTTGGTATTGAATCCTACTCCTAACTAAATAGACACTTAACTAATTATACTAAGATGAAATGGACTGAGTTCACTGAGTTCCATGGACTGATAGAATGTTACTGAATTCTGTTAACTGACTGAGTTCATCAGATTACTAAGTTTTCCTGAGTTATGTAATTGACTGAATTCTACTGAGTTCTGAAATTGACTGAGAATACTACTGATCATGGCATGATTGAAAATATCATGAAACTTACACTGGCTCTAGGCACACAGCTAAATTGTCGGGTACAAGTACCCCCAGGACTCGATCGCTTAATACTGATAAGAGATGACATTTCTTGAACATAAGACCATAGTCAACAATTCATAGCATAAACGTTAGGCATGAAATATTTGTATGTCATAATCTTACACATGACTATGAATACATATAAACATGTCATAATTTCGTAAGTGTAATCTCATGAGCATTCCACCGAACCATTACAATGCAGACAATCACATGGAGGTCATTGTGAACATAAGGGTAAAGCATGGATTCATCAATTTGGTCGCAATTGAGTCATAAAGCATAATTCTTATTCTTTTAGGCATTTTAGCAAACACCTTGCATGCATAGCTTGAGGCATAGGCATGAACATTAAAATAATACATCATGGCAACATTTTTTCACTTCAAATAAAAGAATTCAAACCATATTCTAACATAATTTCGTTATAGGTATTAAAGATTTCAACTTGGTAATCATACAACAACATAACATGGATATGATTCAATTCATAACATGGAATTCAAAATTTATATTTTTTAAAGGGTTTCTTAAGCTTCATGGGTGAAAGTAACCCATGAATCAACACTTTGCATACCTTAGATGGATGTTTCTTGAAGATTAATGGTGGAATCTCCTAGATTAGAACCTTTAATTGAAAACCCTAGACTTGTTCTTGAGGGAATTTGAGAGAAATCACTATATTTTTATGAAAACCTAGCTGAATCTCGTGTTATCGTCTTATATAGGGGGTTGGAAATTGATCTTTTTTCCCTTAAATATGCGGACATTTAATGACTGAAAATTGGGCATCAACACGATTGGAGACATGGCACGTCGATGGCATCGACGCGATACCCGATGCGTCGTGCCATGATCACGCCAAGCCTCAGTTGTTTTTACTGGCAGTCCCTGGAACAATGTTAACCAGCGCGATAGGTGATGCAGCACGCCAAGCATGCATTAGTCCACTATTTTGGGACACCAAAAGTGGTCTAAATGAGTTTAAAAAAATCTAAAACTTATTCGGGAATACCTGTCGACCTCTCTGATCATGAATCAACACAATATGAACCATTAAGGGACATTAAGGTTACAAAAAGAGATTGCCAACTTTCGATAGCCAAAAATAAACTAAGTTTGGAACTTAGCTAGAATTTTCTAAGTCTGAGACCCCTTGACGAGCCTAAAAGGATGAATTAAGCTTAGATATTTTATGGGGTCTTAAAATATTAGACTTCAAACATCTTATCAAAGTTGGGTAATTGCAACAAAAGAGCGGAAATGAGTATACCTTTCAAGATCTCAAAGGCCTTAGTGTGCTCATCCTCCCACTTAAATGGTTTGTCCTTTCTAATGATCTCGGTTCAGAGGGATACAATGGTGCTAAACCCTTTGACAAACCATCTATAAAATCTTTCCAACCCATGAAAACTTCAAATTTCTCCAATAGATCTAGGGTTGGCCAACTTTTGATAGCGTCTATCTTGGATTTATCCACCTCAAATCCCCTTGAACTTATAAAAAATCCCTAGAAAACAACTTTATCAACACCAAAAGAACATTTCTGAAGATTAGCATATAACTTCTCCTTTATTAGGACATCAAATACACTTTGCAAATGCAACACATTTTATTCAATGGACTTGCTATAAACCAAGCAATCATCAAAGTAGACAACAACAAACTTTCCATTAAACGGTTTCACCACATGATTCATTAACCGAATAAAAGTACTAGGAGCATTAGTGAGGATGAATGGCATAACCATCCATTCATAGAGACCAAATTTGGTCTTGAAGGCAATTTTCCATTCATCACCCAGTTGCATTCTAATTTGGTGATAGTCACTCCTGAGATCAATTTTTGAAAGTACACAAGAGCTATTCAAATCATCAAACATATCATCTAATTGATGAATAGGATGGAGATACTTTTCCATGATCTTACTGATGGCTGGTAGTCCACACATATTCTCCATGTCCTATCTTTCTTTGGCACTAAGAAGACCGATACTGCACACTGACTCATGCTTTGTTTGATGTATCCTTTGTTAAGAAGTTTCTCCACTTGATTTTGAAGATCTTTCATGTCCGTTAGGTTACTTCTATATACCAGTTTATTGGTCAATTGAGAACCCGACACAAAATCTATTTGGTGCTTAATTTCCTAAAGTAGAGGCAACCCTTGTGGGAGTTCCTTTAGAGAAACATCTTCAAAATCCTGAAAAACTAAGGAAATAGAATGGGGAAGAAGAGAAGAAGAAGAAGAAGAAGAAGAAGAAAAAAAAGAGTTAGTAGTAAAAGCATGGGCTAGGAGAAGCATGGAAGTGTTGTGGTTATGCTCTTTAAAGTGATCTTTCCTCCTTGCCAACATCACCAATGGGCCTTTACTCTTAGAAGTTGAGGTCCTCTCAGATTCTACAACCCTTCTACTCTTGGATTCTTGCCCTTTTTCCCCTTTTCTTTCAATTCCCTCACTTGTTGATGTATTTGACTCACTTAATATGGTGAGAGAGAGAGAAGTGTGAAATTTCAACCACCATGATTAAATGAATATTTGTTGGTCCTTCCATCATGTTTTTTAGACCTATTAAATTGCCATGGTCTACCCAATAACAAATGATATACTTGCATAGGAATTACATCACATAACACTTCATCTTGGTAATTTCCCACTTGGAACTAAATCAAGCATTGCCGATTCACCTTCAATTCCCCACACTCATTCAACTATTGTAACTTGTAGTGGTTTGCATGTGAAGTATTGGGGAGTTTTAAGAATTCAATCATAGTATCACTTGCTACATTAGTGCAACTCCTGCTATCAATAATTATCATACATATACCTCCCTTGATAAGAAACTTAGTATGGAATAGATTCTATCTTTGGGTTGGATCATCTAAAACCTTACTAATCATGACTAGTATCACCATAAAGTTTGGAATTTGACACTGACCATTTTATGTCCAAGTGTCTTTTTTTTTCACACTCTTCATGTACCTCATCATCAAGCTTCTCTCCATCTTTAGGATCGACCTCATCAACCTCAGATTCCATCACCACATATTCCCCTAGATAGTACAACTTCCCCTTCCTTGGAATTACATTCCTTCAGTTTGGGCACTTATTTGCTCTATGCCCCCAACCTTGACACTTGAAACATGGGAAGCCTTTCAGATTAAGGGTAGTTTACTTGTTGCCTTCACCCTTTGGAGGATATTTTTGAATGAAATTAGACTTGGGTTGCTTGGCAAAACTTTATGGTGCTTTTTTCTTGTTCCAACCCGAGGAGGCTTACATTACCTCCTAGTTCTTGAGGCAACTTGAAGATGGTTGTTGACTCTTAGACTTGTAGGTTGCCCTCTTTTTATTTTCCTTCTCAATCTCCATAGCTTCTTAGAAGATGCCATCAATGGTCTTAAACTTATGGAGAGTTAAACGTAAAGATATGCCCTTGTTCAACCCAACCTTGAAGCGTATGATATCATGATGTACTTGTCCACCCCAATGATCAAGCTTCAAAATTAGTTGTTGAAACTCATCATAATATTCCATAACACTCTTGATACCTTGCCTCAAGTTATAAATCTTAGAAAGGATCTCATGTCTATAATGCTCCGGTACATATCTCTCTCTCTAATTAGTCTCTTCAACATCTCCCAAGAAGGAGGTTGACCTCCAATCATCACATTCCCAAACTTCTTTGTGTAATCCTACCAAGTATTTGCACAGCCCTCAAAGTGAGCTATGGCATAGAAACTTTTCTTCTCTTCAGATAGATCATTAACTTGGAATAACTTTTCACAAGAAGACTCCCAAGATAGGTACACTTCAGGATCGATTTCACCTTTAAAAATAGAAATGCCAACCTTGATGGAGTTGATGCCAACCTCATGGGTTCCTTGTGGATTCCTATGGACCTTGCCTTCCTTCATGCCCACAGTTTCTACCATGATGTCCTATTTGATCATACTTAGCCCTCATTTCTTCTTCAATCAAGTAGTTATCATTGTAGACCCCATAACCCTCTTATTTCCCTCTACCATAGTCTTCTACATGGATTGGTTGATTTTGATTAAGTGGAACTTGGTAAGGAGGTATTTGGGCTTGAGGTGTTAGATTTTGTGAAGGGTAAGGCCTTTGGTCAAGTGGATTTAGGCTTGGCTAATTTGGATTTTGTGGTGGAATTTGGTTTCCAAGTCCTTCTTGTTGGACTTGGTTCAATTGAAGATGTAGTGGTCTATGTAGGTCTCGGGTAAATGGAGTTTGGACTTGGTTTTGTGGAGTTTGGACTTGGATTTGTGAAGGTCTTGGAGGATAAAGCATTTGATGGAGGATCTCAAATTTAATAGTGGTAGATGTGTTTTGGGCGTATACACTGGAAGACACATGGTAGGGATTAGGAGTAGAGGGTTATGAGTTCCTTTGACTCTCAACTTGTTCCAATCGTTCACTTATTATTGTCATGTCACCCTTTATTGATCCCAAATCACCCTTCATTGATCCTAAATCACCCTTCATTGATCCCATTCCGCCTCTAGTCTACCAAAATCCATTCTCATCATCCTCAATTCACGGTTAATGGACTCAAGTTGAGCTAAGAGGACTCCACTAACATCAGTCCCCAAGGTTTAAAATATGGTAGCCTTGGGTTACATTTCAAATGCTCTTAATATAAACAAACCTACAAAACGAACAAAGAAGCTAGTTAAAATAACCTCAAGTACTCTTACTCTCGTTTTTACCACATACTAGGTTTCACAAGTGTTGAAAATTGCCTTGTACTTCGTGAGTGATTGTGGGGTGAGCCTACTTTTTCTTGGAATAGATTTTTTGCTTGAACGACTCAAGGGAATCTCGTTCAGACTTGAATCAACAAAAACACAATGAATTCAAAATAAGAAAAAAAAAAAGCAAACAAAGAATGAAAACACAAAAGAAAAGACTCTAAAATAATTCTCAACCTAGTAGATAGCTACTAGTTTGCTAATTCGTGATAGAATCAACAAAATTGAAACTAAGAAACAACAAATTGAAACTAAAAAAGTTTTAGCAAAATTTTTGTTGTCCAAAAATGATGACATGGCACCTTGTAATTGGATGTCAACTTTTGCAATTTTTTCGTTCATCAAAAAATTATGTCTCGGCTAAGCTTCAACTTAAGAGAGTGAGAGGGACGAATTTGACGGGGGAAATCCAAGATTTGGAGTCTTTTCAAGCTTCAAAATGGATTTGAATTGTATTGGTCCCCCCTCCCTTATACTTTCAATTGTACTTGAATATTTCCTTTGTTCCCTTCTTCTTTTGGATGACTTGAATATGCTTGGAATATTCTTTTGTACAAACAACTTTTACACTCTCTTTCTTATTTTTTGTAGATCAAACAAGCACTTCTGAATATTCTTATCCAACAAGATATGAAGATTAAGGAAGAGCAACAAGAATATTCAATAGTTAACCAAGTTTGACCACAAGGAAAATGACCTCCAAATTCAATTTTCTTTGTAGATCTAAGGTCCCTTTGCCAAGACAAGAACAAATAACACAAAATCAGCTCCAAATATCACAACCACAACAATTACCACGAGATCCACCCTCCAAAAAGCTTCAAATACAAGCTCAAAAATGGTGGAATGTTCAAAATAATCCGGATCTTGCTCAAAACTTAGACCTAGACTCTATTAATACTGGTGAGCAAGGATATAGCACTAGAAACTATCAAAATACAAAAAACTATGTAGATCTAAGGTTTAAGATTCAGATCTACTACCAACAACAAGACTCAAAGCTTTTTTTGACTTTTTTTTAAGATGATTTTCTTAAGGTAACAACAATCCAAGACTTAGAGTTGTGGGAAAAATGCTAATACATGGCTCTTGATACCAAATGATATAGGAATAAGCTATAAAAACCGAAACTACAACTAAATAAGGAGATGAAGTAGAGACAATGACACAAGATGCAAACAACACATGGATTTGGAAGCTAAAACACAAAAACTTGCATAAATGAAAAGATAGTTAGTGAGACATAACAACTACAATACCAAAGGAACCAAGGTGTGTATCAAACATCAAGACCCACCAAAGATTTTAATTGAAACACCACACTCTTACGTTGACATAAAAGGGACTCAAATCACCCTAAAGCACCAACATTTCTAAGCCAAATTGTCAACTCAAGTGAATCCACACTCAAGCTAACCCTTGTTATGGTTTCTACTCCTACAGATAAGAAAGAAGTCTACAAAATGAGTTCACTCAATATTCATCCAAAGCTAATGAAAAATAGAAGCCTAATGTCAATTTATATCTATTACATACGAAGACCAACTTACCCTTAGTGAAAGGGCTCCTATGGAGTGTAAAAAAATGGCATCAAAAGACCACAATGCCCTTAAGTAGAGGCGGCCTTGGAGTGTTTCAAGGCTTGTCTTCACACTTTAGCACATGCACTCCTTTAGGAGAATTCATGACACACTCACAAGATTTGATCTTCATGAACAAAGCTTGTAGATCTTGTAACTCTTTGGCTTAAGTCCTTGTGAATGGCCTTGATCTCCTTAAACCCATATCAAGTAGGATGTCTGAGCATTAAAGAGATGAACCTCCTAAAGAGGTTCATGATGTTGTACCTCCACCTTCTCTTGAAGGAGTACAGGATATCGTTGATTGACAAACTGGTAAGCTATTAGCTCAACATAAATTTGACAGAAGGGAAACAAAAGAAAATTAATGGGTAGCTAGAGAGAATGAGCTAGCTGAGCAGAAACAAGCAGCAGACTACCGAGAAGCACTTAGTAGAAACTAGAACAAAGCTAGAGGTGCCCGTGTTCAAGTAATTATGACATATTAGTATGTCCAGCCATATATAGATGATGAAAAACTTGGGATATATTGATCTGGCAGAGACTGGAGCCATAGTTCCTCCTGTTTTGGCCCCAGGCATCAAGTTCGATATCATGAGTGCAATGATCCAACTTTTGAATCTGAAGGGTGTGTTTGTAGCTATGCCTACAGATGATGCCAACCTGCACCTTACTAATTTCCTTGAGATCTGATGTTCATATAAAAATACAGGGGTAAATCAAGAAGTACTTAGACTAAGGTTATTCCCACATCTTTATAGTTAAATGAACTGCTAAGAGGCTCTATCACAACATGGAATGAGTTAAGCAAGCAATTATTGAATAGATTCTTTCCTCCATCTAGGATGTTTCAGCTTAAGAAAATGATTTATAAATTTAGGTAGCAGCAGACAGAGTCTATTTACAAGGCATGGTTTAGGTTAAATAAGAAGATGAGAATGGTTCCCAATCATCGATTATTAGGGATAAGCTTATTAGAGATATTCTACCATTCCATGATCATCAGCTCCAAAGCCATGTCAGATACCATATTTGGAAGATCTTTTATATGACTACATTGGGAGACAACTTCAAAGATGATAGATTAGACCTTTCTCACTAATCGAGAATGGCGAACTCAAGACGTTGAGAGGGGATCAGGCACTTATGCTATTGGTTCCTCCTGTGACTAGAAAGTAGTTGAAGACACAGTAGTGCAAGAGATTGTGTTATTAAGGACTGATCTTGGGGTACTTACAAAGTATCTTGTAGAAGCAACTTCAAAAAAAGTAAATGCAGTAGCTTCACAGAGGTCAGCTTCTAATGCGTATGAGTCAGAATTGAAAGAGAAAGCGAATTATCATGATCGTTAGTTAGTGGGATTCTTAGTGTAAGGAAAAGGGAACCAAGGTCGAAACTATTATGACAGATACTGAGATAGTAGCAGAGAGCAAAATGGTGACTGAAGGAAAAAGAATGATTATAGAGAGAAGGGAGATAGATACATTCCACCTGGTATACAAAATACAGTACCAAGAATAGAATAGATGCTTGCTAAGCTGGTGAAGTGTCAGGAAAGTCAAGATATCAACCTTAAAGAGTTTAAGGTCAATATTTTATGATTGACACATGAGGTCGAGTCACATGCCACTGTTATCAAGCATTTGGAACACTAGTTTAGGAAGATGTTAGCAACTCTGGACCAGAGGCATCTTGTACCTTTTTGAGCATTAGGATGCAAAATCCTAAAAATGATGGTCACGTACTTGATATTACCATGAGGAGTGGTATCACTACTATGGATCCCCCATGACCTTTTAAAGAAACTATTGATGATGACATAACTGTTGTTAAGTCTGGGAAGGTAAAAGGTGATAATGGTAAAGATGCTAAAGACAAAGATAAGGGTCCGATCACTAAGCTAGAAATTAGATAGATTTGAAGACTGCCCCTACCTTATCCTCAGAGATTGAGGAAGAAGAAAGAGAAAGGTAAGTTCAACCAATTTATTACTATGCTAAAAAAATTATGCTTAAACATACCTCTTCTAGAGGCATTGGAGTAGATGCTTGGATACGCTAGGTTCATGAAATAGTTGGTCACAAGGAAGAAAAGATCTACATTTAAGGATGTTGATGGTATTCGCCACTGTAATGCAGTCACGACAAGGTCTTTGGCACAAAAAAGGGGTGATCCTGGTGCATTCACTATACCATGAACTATTGGTCCATCCTAATTTGCCAGAGCCTTGGGTGATTTAGGGACCAGCATTAAGTTGATGTTGTTGGTCGTATTCAAGCAACTAGTTTTGAACCCTCTGATATCGACTTTGATGCGGCTATTGATGGTCGACCGTATAGTGAAGAAGCTTGTGGGAATCTCTTTTGATGTTATCGTGAGGGTGGATAATTTCATATTTCCAGTTGACTTTGCCATACTAGATTGTAAGTTTGACACCGAGATGTCCATTATATTAGGAAGACCGTATACGGCCACAAGTAGAGCAATAATTGACATGGAGAAAGGTGAACTAAAATTTAAAGTAAACGATGAGGAGGCAATATTTAGCATCCAAAAGTTAATGAAGCAGCCAACTGACATGAGGGTAATGTCGGTGATTGATTGTATTAATAAACCTAGAGGATATTACTATGGGTATATTGATGAATTCTGAGTGATTAGATACCCGCGTCGTACCACGACATTAAATCATGTGTTGTATGAGAGGCAAACCATGGCCTTCTTATAAAATTTGAGTAACCAATGTGGCCACATCATGTCAGGACATAAAATCAAGTGCTGAGTAGTAGGTAATCCACTATTTTTAGTTTTCATATTTTTGTTTTTTTCTTTTTTATAGGTTTTTAGCTCATCGACTTACCCAAAATATGGTAAACAAATTACAACATTCTTCAATTTTCAGTTATGGGGACAATATGATCAACCCATCATGGTCACTAGTCCAACACAGTAAGTTGAGTAATAAGTTGAAAAGCTAACATTTTGAGGATGAAAAATATGGTAAGGTATGGTTTTTGGCATCAAATTTTACTTTTGGGATCTAAAACTTAGGTTGTGGGACCATAAGTATCTGAAAAAATAAGAAAATGCCAAGTACAGGTTGCATAAAAGCGGGCAAAAATTTTTGGCCCGGCACCTGCACCCAGCACCTACTGGCCACAGGTGGTACCTACGCCCAGAGCCAAACCGCGGGTAGTAGCCAAAGGTATATGTCGCGGCTAGGTCAATTTTCATGCCCACTTTTTAATTAAAATTTTGGTCCCATCAACACTTAAATATGACATAAAACATCCCCCCCCCCTAACTATATAAAACCATTCTTACCCTCATTCTAACTTATTCAAATCCTCAAAACTTCACTTTTATCTTTGAATTCAAACCTCCCACCTAAAACACAAACTAACCCTACACTTAAGTAAAAGCTTAATTGACCCTTGTTTGAGATATCAACTTGTTCCAATACACTAAAAAACACGTTCCAAATTTGGTTTGTTTGATTTCTTCATTATTTTCTTCCGGTTCTTCATATAAAAGATAACTTTCTCGGCTGCTAATAGTAATATATTGGTTTATCTATTGTTAAAACAAGTTGATATGTGTATTCCATTGCCAAATATATAAAAACTAATATGTTTTTATGTGGGATCCTTGAAGTAGCCTAAAAACATAATGTAGGGCGTTGTTTTGAACAAAAATCTAAAGTTAGGCCCCAACTAAAAGTTGAAGTTGAATGAATGAAAGTAATACCCATAGTTGAGCAAGTATGTTTGCTTTGAAAGGTATGATTTATGATAAGTGTGTGTACATTGGACTTGTTGCAATCTCAAATAGGTAATAGCAGTGTGAAAATTGATGAAAAATTTGAACTTTTTGAATTTTGAGTTTTTCTTCAAATTTTATTGTCCCTTACTTTTGTTGGAAACTCACAACTAAAACAAATGGCACCTAAAGTGATGAAGAAGGTAAAGGCTGATACTTTAAGGAAACAGGCAGAGTCTTTTGAGCCTAGTGGTTTAGTAGAAGAGTAACCGAGGTAGCACCCTATAGATGCGGTAATTACAGTGACACACAGATTCACAAGAGGACAAACTCGCCAAGATTCTCAGTTAGCTGTAGCCCAACCGAGGATGAAGTCAGACAGGATATCACCACCGCATACTCTTCCATCTGACTATTATAATGATGAGAAGGAGACAGAGTCTGATTCTACTCCACAGGTTACTGCTTAAGACCTCCAGTCTGAAGAGGGGTCCCAAGATTTATCTAATGAGGTTGAGCAGGAGCAGTCATCCGCGGTTCCCCAGTCTGAGAAAGGTACTGCTACTTATGTACAGTAGATAGAGGTACCATAATCTGATGAGGGTACCGAGTAGCCTTCCCACGATGCTTTAGTACATAGAGCCCTTCACCTATATATACCCCATAGGGACCTTTGAGGTGCTGTATGGAAGGAATGCAAAATATATTTGAACTAGACAGTCATGTTTGGGAGCTAGGCATACCTACGAGGTATATTTATAAAAAGCATTGAATTTACCTATCGAGGCTAGATTAAGTACCACAGCTGTGGACAATATTTGATAGATATCACTTGGAGTGGATGACTAGGACACTTGGTTCTTACGGACCGACTATGGTATGGGAATTTCATGCATCCTACAGAGCTACCGTAGTCCTTCTTATGCACCATCATCCAGGACTAATCACATTTTCTAGTCAGCCATAGCTTGAGCATACACTGGTAAGAGGGGTCAGAGTTTATATTATAGAAGAGACTATCTGCAGAGTTTCCTTTGGCCTAGATTAAATCACTCCTGCATCTATAGCTGAGTGCAACCACAAATTAAGGATCACACGTGATCGACATATTATGTGGGAAACTGAGCACCGACATGAGAAGATCGGGATAGCTAGGTAGATATCCAGTTATGTTTTACCACTAGGTGATATGATCGCAAGGATTGAGGGGTATGTTGTGATCAAGAAGGGACTATTGACACAAGTGGCCAAGTTTTTGTTATTGCTGAATAGATATCGACCGATACCCACTACTTTGGATAATACACTAACATAGGAGAGAACATCACTAGTTTCTTATATGATAGATGGATATGATGTTAATTTTGAAACTATTCTTTGCTATGAGTTACATGACAGGGCATTTGGGGAGTTGACTAATTAGTCTTTCCCTTGCATAATTCAAAGATTGTGTGATGAGGCCGGTATGCCTGAGATCCAGGTGTAGATAAGAGGATACCTGCAACGGCAACTGTATAGAATAGGAACATGAAGGGTATGGCATATTCAAGCACTTTTAGGAGATCGAGATAGCAGGCAGTAGTGCTATAGGCCTAGTCTGAGGGCCCAACAGTTTCCACAGAGCCTACTGAGGTACATCAAGATAATATGAGTATTAGTTTTTGCATGGATATTGAGAAGCAGAGAGAGGATCCAGATTACAGTACGCAGGGCAAGAGGACACAGGCTACTTATTCTTCAGCCCTGATTTTAACCTCAGAGCTAGTTAGTGCATCTACAGAGCCAACTCACCCATCTACTACAGCTCTTACAACAGGTATGATTACTATATCTAGTGAGTTTTTGCAAAGCTTAGTGGACAACAAGAGGGACACAGATACTAGAGTAGGGTTGTTGAGACTGAGATGACTAACCTCTACGAGCATATAAAATTAGGGGTTAGGACTAGATATGAGCAGGCTCAGTCTCGATGGGAGGCCATATTGAGTACTGCACTATCTGAGTTATGTGTCAACTTTCAGACACAGCTTAATAAGTTTGAGATATGCATTACATCTTGATACATAGAGACAACTGCACCAAATCTAGCCCAGATGAAAAAGGAGTTTGATGTATTATGAGCAGAGGTACACTCTCTTATAGAGAGACATGTTGTATCCATTTACCTAGTTATACCCTAGGTGCTCCAGCTATCAATTCTGCATGCACTAAGATAGTTTGATTTTCTCATAGCGGGTGATGAGAAGGTCCCAGTAGTTAGAGCCAAGAGAGGTCTCATAGACGACTTGTAGGACCCTAATTTACTATATGAACAGGCTGTTAAGGCCAGGCATGATTCGATGGAGTTTGCATTTATTGATAGGCAGAGGAATGCATCTATAGCATTAGATGCATCATCCAGTATTGTACTAACACCACCACCACCTCCGCCAGCTGATATGCCTTATTTGGGAATGCTCCTAATTTAGGCACCTTGCGTGTCCCATGTATGTTCTCACTTCCCTCTGTTATACTTTGTTGTAGAGCATTAAGGATAGTCTAGAGTTTTTCAATGGGGGTGGACATACCATGCCACTGCAGGTTTTTGTTGTCTTTCTTCTTTTCCTGTCAGCCGCGGTAAGGTTTTAGAACTGACATATCTATGATAATTTTGTGTTGATTATGTTTTTCTTCGTATTTTTTTATTTTTGTGTAATTAGGAGATTTTTAAGTATTTAGGATAGTAGTCATGTTTTGATTGATTTGTTGATACCCCTCTAAAAAGTTTTGTTGCAGAACTATATGAATGTATATATGTGCGAACATTGTGTATCTTATTATGGCATTATGATTAGAGATATGATAACCATTTTCTAACAATTGCATGTGCCGGATAGGTAGTAGTTGGTAATATTGGCTATGTGCCATATGTGTGTGAGATAGTACCTAGTTCCCTTTGTACATCGAATTTGGAACTTTCATTGTTAGCCTTGCCTAGGTTGAAGGATAGTCAGTTAGGAAAGGACCATAGGCCATTTTTTTATTTTAGTCCACTTTTTTCCTAAATAACCTTCCATATGTGAATTATATCCCTTGATCCCTATTTTGAGCCTTGTTTCCTATTTTTATTATTTCACTATTCACCTTCCCATTTATAGTACAATGAACCTATTTTGGCCCTGGTTGTAATACCCCGAAGATTTCTAGCAAATTTCATCCCAAGAATGCCTAGTATTAGCTTCTAAAGTGAATAATAATTATTCCATGAGGTATTTTTCAACATTTTCACTTTTTTCATATGGAAAATTTAATAAATATTCCATCGATATATGATTTACTTAAATTCGATAACCGGGTAAGAAGTTATGACTATTTCAAGTTTCCATCGGAAAATAGCACCATATTAGTCAGTGGCGCACCGCGCCATAATACGAAATGGCATTTGGAAATTTCCAGTACGTGTCCGCGATTATGGAGTGTCGCGCCTGCACTCAAATTCTAAATTGTCCTTTTTCTAGTGTCTCAGTGCAATTTTCCCCGCGTCGCGCCAAAGTTCCAGGTCACGAAGGAAGGGGTAACACGATGGCTGCACGTCGTGCCATCCCTCAACTTCCCAATTGTCAATTTCCAGTAACACGGCGTGATAAAGCCATGTCATGCCAGGGGCCCAATTCTAGAAAATTTAACTGAAACTAAATGACACGTCCAGGGTTAAAAGGGTCAATTTCCTACCCCTATTTAAACCCAATAACATGTGCTTTAGCTATTCTTCACCCAAAATATACTATTTTCTCTTAAGTTTCTCTCAAGAACAAGCTAGGGTTTCTATTGGAGATTCAAATTCAAGAAGGTTTCACCATCAATCTTCATAAAATCATGAACTAAGGTATGCATAGTGTTCATTCATGGACTCCTTTCGTCCATAAAGCCTAAGAATCACTTTTCTAAATTCAAGTTATGGATTTTCTTATGAATTTCATGATTGGGCTGTTTTTTTTCATCTTGATAATAAGTAATTGAATTACATTCCATGAATGAGTGCTAAATTCCATATGGGTTGATTTGTATCGGTATAGATTCATGAAACCCTAGGACTAAACCCTTGAATGATTAAATTGGAATTGAATCATGACAACTAATTATTGTATGATGTTTACACATTCTATCCTACTAAGTGATTGGTTGAATGCCTAGATGAAGGGAAAGTATCTAATTAGCATGATATCATGAAATCTCCATGTTCGTACGAGCTTATGCCTATCACATGTTTGATGAAATACTTCAGTAAATGTATTATGATCATTATTATGTATTCAAGTAAGTCATGCTTTGTTAGTTTCCTTCCATCGAGTCCTGGGGGTACTTGTACCCGAAACATTAGCTATGTACCTAGAGCCATGTTATGTTTTTACGATACTCTTAGTCAAGCTATGAATCCTTAGACTTCAGATACTCTTATAACTCAGGAAAAATCTTCATGATCTCATGACTCAGTCAGTTGTCAGATATCAGTAGTATTCCGTTAGTCAATGAAACTTAGTAACTCAACTCATGTTCAGTTCAGTAAATCATTTTTAGTGTCCATTCAGATAGGAGTAGGAATTAGCACCGAGTGAACCCAAGGATGGGGACACACACTATCAGATGAGGGTATGACCCTTAGAAGTCATCCTTGCATTCCAGAACTATGTAACCAGCATAGGTTGAGACATCAACACTGTCTGATAAGGGTTGATAAGGTGGATAAGCACTTTCAGATAAGGGCCCCATCATTTTTTTTTGGGACATATCAGATAAGGGTCGCCCACAGCTTGTCCTTACTAGTGGCGTGGTATTGACACCCTTCTAATTGGTGTTACAAATTGGACCCCAACTCAACCATAATGGCGTATCAGGGGCATGTCAGTTAAATACTACCTCCCATAGTTTCAGTACCAATCTCAGTAAAATATCTTAGATAGTTTTTCAGATTCAAGACTGATAGATACAGTCGACTCAGATACAGTAAGAAACTCAGATAATTCCATTAGATTCAAGACTGTCAGATAAAGTCACCCATGTTATCAGTTATATTTAGATACAGCTATTTATGCTATCAGTTATATCAGTTATTATTATGCCATGTCATCAGTATTCAAATTCAGTAATCATGATATCACAGTGTCAGTTACAGTTACGTATTTATGTATGCATTCTCGCATTCATGTTAGACAATCAGCTAGCATTATTCATGCATGTTAACCCTTGCATTAGCCTACATCACATGTATACTCAGTACATTCCATTGTAGTGATGTATTTGTGCTATGGTGCTTTCTTTTTATATTACACCATTGGGTCAGAGACACGAGTTCTAGATCAGCAGTAGATTCCAGTTTCAGCAGTCAGAATAGAAGTGAGTCCTCATCCTTCGAGGACATGATTATTTCTCCACTATTTCATTGATTAGTTATTAGTTAGAGTTAGTTGGGGACATGTCCCATCAACTCCTTATTCAGATTATTCAGACAGTAGAGGCTTTCAGACTAGATACAGACTATTGTGTTTCATACTTTAGTATTTACAGTTTTATTTTGGGTATTGTATTACCCCACAGATGTTATCTGATCCATGTTATGTTCAATATTGAACCTTATGGCCTTTTAGTGCATGTTTCTGCATTATTCAGTATTTTATGCAGTATACAGGTACAGATATCAGTCATGAGTTAGCTTGTGGTCCTTCGGGGTCATGAGTACCATGTAGCATTCTCGGTTCAGCAAATCGGGGTGTTACACTGGTCCTCCTTAGACATTGTGCATCTCAACTCAAGAAAAATTCCTAAGTTGAGGGTGGCTAACATAGGGATGTGTAGTGTAACATGGGTATGAAAAAGGGTAAAATAAGAGGAAAATTTAATAAGTATGGGTGTGGTAGAAAAAGAAAAGAAAAGTAAAAGAAAAAGAAAAGAAAGATTGTGAAAAGGAGAAAAAGAAAGAACAAAAGACCATACCCAACCCGAATGTGTATAAAAGAGTAAAATGGAGAAATAAGGGCGAAAATAAAGTGAAAATTGGCTAGTAAGTGAGACCCCAAAGTTAGTGTAGTTCCAAGGAGGCTTAGTTACTTGATAGATCCATATGTACTATACCAGACCCCAAGCCTACATTACAAGCTAAGATAAATTCCTATACTGATCCTAACTCTACTATCCAAATGCTAAGGTAAAGAAAATAAGGGCAAGCCTATGGTATTCGACATGCATTGATGGGAACTTCTCTTCTGAGATCGAGTGTCTCTTCACCGTACCTGCATTGATATGTATTTTTTCATATGAATGAGTGAGACATCCTTATTGTGCGAGCACTTTAGTCATATTGCTAGCTATTTGTTTGTTTTGGGTAGTGTAACTTATGTATATCAGTGGTTGTCTGTTGCTAATGTAATTATTGTACCTTGATCCCATTGTGTCATATTGTTATGCTTCATGTTCATACAAAGTTAGTTTTGAAAAATAAGATTGGAGGGGGATATTGTGTTTTGAGATTTACGTGTTGACTGACTGCCTTGAATAGCTTAGTTTTCCTAGTTAAGCATCATTTTTTATTTTTTAATGTTTTGTTGCGTGACGACATGCAAATTTTCTAAGTTGAGGTTGTTGATGTGTTATAGAAATATAGCACTTTCGACGTTTAAAACAAGGAAAAAATGTAAGTTTCTGAGGCTAGTTTGTTAAATGCGATGTCTTTTGGGAATGTTTTGCAGGAAACCATGTTTTGGATGATAAGTTCGTGAAAAAGGTGTTTTGGCCATTTTTGGAGCAATTATGGATATTCAGGATATTTTGTAGCTTGGTTCTGATCAAAGCAAGTTCAGGAATTGAAGAAGTTCTAAAAAGATGACTCCTGGAACTTACCAAGTCAACATGTGGCTGCATGTAGGACCTACGGGCCGCATGTAGGCAAAGGAAGTACCAGAAGTTCAAAATCCTGAGAGCTGAACTTGCAGAATATTTGCTCCCAGTACTTGCGGTTTGTACCTGTCCCCGGTACCAAACTGCGGGTAAGGACCACATGTGACACAACCCAACCTGGGGCCTTATCGTAATGGGCATCCCAAGTTCGACCAGGATCGGAGACCATCCCCGTTACCCAACCCAACCTCCAGCCACCTGCCCTAAGTTGGACAAATTTTGAACATATAATAAAATAGCGTAACTGGAGTAGGACTGACTTTGGGATAGGTCTATTCCTAGACCAACCCTACCAAGTCATCTCATCTACCAAACTATACCAACCAAACCACCCATCCAAACCAATATCGAACCAAGGGCCATAAACCAGGCCATCACTAAATAAGATCAAAAATATTTTCTGATTAATCCCAAAATGAAATAAGATAAAACGGTGAGAAATTATGTCCAATGATGTCATCCCCAAACCAATACCACTATTAAGGAAGCCACCAATACTGATCCCGCCCATACCAACCCATAGCAGTACCACAAAGCCTATAACTAAAAAATACCAAAATTCGATTGGGACATGCCCCCAACCATAGCCAAAACCAATGTCCATAAATAGGCCAAAGTATGAAATAACATCCATGAAATGGAGCCTTCCAAATAGATGGAAGCTCACTACTTAAATCCAAATGCCGACCCCGAAGTTTGAATCTCTAAGCAAGAGGAGTGGAATGGTTGGTTCCTATATCGCGTGGGGATACAGCACCCGAAGATGGGTTAGCGGGTGAATGGTAGAATGAACTCAAGATAAGGATAAAATAATTCCATTTACAAAACCAAGTGAAACCATCCATATGCACACACCGTTTACATATATATATATATGTATATATATCCATTCCGGGGAAGGGGAACTGGATTGAGCATGCCATTAAAACCTTTACCTAGGTTACGTAACTTTGCCATCCTAAACCACCCACGGTCCCCACTGCGTGAAGTGTATGGTCAGGCAAGAAACCTGGGATAACTAGTACATGCCCCAAAATATAAAGTGTGACATCATACACACGGTTACTAGGAGCAAACCTCACATTGGCAAATATGAGTTTTCAATTTTGATACCTCCGGGACCTCCACCTTTCATGGCTTTTCTACATACACCCCTTATTTAATCCCAATTAAAATAATTTTCCAACCAATACATTATTCTATTATTTTTAACCAAGGCTATTATTAGTAGTATCATCATACCAACTATAACTTCCAAGTATTGTCCTTAGCTAAACCTTTTTAAGATCAAGGGATTTCCATGTACCCATAGACCATATTCAACCAAAACCTTGGCCACCAAGTCCTTTCCAATCAATTTTAAACCATTTAAATAGTTCATATCATTTAGGGTTCCATTACCAAGTTTAAACCATGCATAAGTTCCATTGAAAAACCAATATTATAGTCGAAATACTGTTATAGGCATTTTATCAAACACATTGGGGGCATAGTATTTTCAAAACCAAAGTCCATTACCAAGAAACCATTCCCATGCAACCAATTATCCGAAACCACTATTAATGCATATAAAAGCATAACAAAACATAGAAAACCATAACCAAGCATTTATAACCAAAACCCCCAAATCAAATTTGGAAATTCAAAATCACACAACATTTAAATAATCAAAACATTGCATAAAACCATGTCTTTAGTTGGAACTAACAATTAGGTAAGAGAGAACGCCTTAAACCAAGATGATGATGGAGAGAAATCACTAAGACAGGCCCTAATTTACTCTTTAAGATAAAACCCTAGCTTTTCTTTCCCAAGAATTCTAGAGGGGATTTAAGAGTGTTTTCCAAGTTTTTAAGAATAGAATAATAGGAAAAATAACCTCCCAAGAGAAATATAAGTCGTGGGACTTTATTAGGGTAAGTGTGAAAATGTCCAGATTGCTCTTACTTAAACTACATTAAATTCCTTTCACAAAGATACGATTGACCCTTACGAGTCGTACCCTCCCTACATGAGTGGTACCCACCACTCGTACCCATGGCCTACCCCTTGTACCCAACACTTTTCAAGGTGCGAATCATTGTAATGTCTCGAGACTAACCCCTAGATATCATATGGTGCTTAGGACTACATTGATCTAAGCTAACCTTTATACTGGCATAACTCGTGAGAAACTGAATAAGATATATAATATTGAAGAAATAAGTGGAAGAAAAGTCTTTAGCTGAACACCTTCAAAAAAAACTATTAAAATGATTTCAACTCTGTTTATACAAAAAAAAACTAAAATTCAATACATCAACTCTACTAACTGTCTACGAAGCCTCTACTAGTATTGACTATAGGTAGCCAGGACATGGACCCCAGCTATCCTGAATCAATACGACTAAATAAAAAAAATAAGATGCTACTCGAACTATGATTGAATCGATCCCTCAAATAAAAAAGACTCATCACTTGCTGACTTGAAGCTACAAAGTATCTGATTATGATATGCGCACTACAACTTGTACCTACATTATAAGATAATGTAGCACATAGACATATATGTGGATCAGTACTTTAGGAAAGTACTGAGTATGTGGGGGTGAATGCATAATTAAAAACAATAACTTAATGTACATATAAACCTTTAAATAATGCATGTTAAGTTTAAATGACTCACCTTAGGCTTGAATAAAACAAAAGCTATAAAATCATAAACATGAGTAATAAATCATAAAGACAGTCTTTGTGAGCCATAACACTTAGTTTCTAAAAGCTTTCCTTTTATTCTTTCTTAGTCAGGTTCTTCTAACAGACACACACCATGCAAGCTATCATAAAGTCAACGTCTTACCCACGGTGGGGAAAGCTCACGCTGGAGAAAGTTGTCCTACCTTTGCCATCGGATTAGGACCTTAACTTAAGTGACCATTATACTTAACCCATATTCGGGCTTTAAACCTATAGTGGCATCTAGTTTGGGGGCATGTAACCTTGGACACATACCCAACTCGGTGCTAAATACTACTCTCTTATTACTTTATACTCATACTTTAGGAAATCCAACTTAACTTAGCATGAGGATTTTATAATGAAAACGAGTTATGCTTCTCTTTGCTTTAAACTGTAATCAAAATGAACAAACGTGGATTCTATATCTTAGCTTAGGATTAAAAGATCCATCTTTTCTTAAATCTTGGTATTAAACCATCAAAGAATCTTAAGACTATAGTCTTTTTGAAATACCAAACTCATTCTTGGTATAAAGCTTATCAAATAAAACTTAAGAGCATGATCTTCTTGAAATTTCAACACTTCAACTTAAGGCTTAAAATTTATGTTGTAAACTCATGGTAATTCATACCAAAAATTCATGATCAATATAATTCTTAAAATACTTCAACAATAACAAGTCAAGATAGTGTCATCTCATTCATAATATAAATCTTGTAAGTTAAAAACATAAACATAAGCACTTTTTGACATACTTTAAGCTTTAAATCTCATGATAATCACATGCTTCAAGAATATATAAACTTGGGTATAAACCTTACTTCAAAACAAGTAAATAAAATCTTAAGATCATGCAACTTGGGCACAAGGGTGAAAGGATACCCTTGTTCATAACCCCGCATACCTTAACAGGCTTGATTTGATGGAGAAAACTTGACCTTAAAAGCCTTGGAGATGATCTTGAAAGATTTTCTTGGAATTCTTGGACTAGAGAACTTAAATTCTTGTTTATCTTAAAGAGAATGTAACTTGAAATTGAAGTTCTTGGGAGGAGGTTAGGGTTTGTTCTTGGAGAAAAAGTCTTTCTTGGAGAGAAATTATAAATAAAGGGGCCAATAATGCTTCTTAGGTGCTTTAATTAGGTGTTATGGATGAATTTGGGTGGGGGATAATGACCCATTTCCCTTAAAATACAGAACCAAAAGCTGTAAAATAGGGGTGGGCGATGGAGCGTGCTCCGTGGGCTAATCTTGCGCCCTCACTGCCTCTCTCAAAAAATGGCTATAAATTTTTGCTCAGGTATCGTACTAAGGAAAAATTTATATCGTTGGAAAGATGCCTTAATTATCTATAATTTGGTAGGCTTAAGCTACAAAATTCTACGTATGTCAAAAGTTATGTACGTTCCAAGTAGACCCTTGTAGAATCAAATACCAAACTTTGGATGAATCAAAGGCTCTTAACTCAACTTCGCTCTAAGTGATTCCTATGAGCATTTTTTACATCAAAAGCATTATTAACACTAGGATAATGATCAAGACATATGTATCAACATACAGAATCACCTGATATCTCAGTCCATCAACATTCGGGATGCATAACCCACCCTGATATCTCAGAATACCATCACCACTAATTTTAAATGACATTACCTTTTGTTGACCCACATCTTTCTTGATTTACATCAAGATAGGATCTTCAACCTACTTCTCTTTAACTTCAGCACAAAGGGATGAGTTAGCTATCTCATGAACAATCACCCCTTCATCTTCAGAATATAAGAGTCGCACTCTCAGATTTGTAAGGCGGTGAATATCCTTCACCATCTCTCTTTTTCCCTCTTCAATATGAGAATATCTTTCTATAGACAACCTGATGAGAGCATCGAGTACAACATTTGCCTTACCTGGATGGTAATGCAGGCTCATATCATAGTCTTTCAAAGGCTCCATCCAACGCCTCTGCCTGAGGTTCAATTCTTTCTGCGAGAAAACATACTGCAAACTTTTGTGGTCAGTATAAATATCAACATGCACTCTATAGATATAATGCCTCCAGATCCTAAGTGCAAATACCACAGCTGCTAACTCCAAGTCATGAGTGGAGTAATTTCGCTCCTGCACCTTTAATTGCCTAGATGCATAAGCTACTACCTTACCATGTTGCATCAATACACAACCAAGTCCCACACGGGACGCATCATAGTATACCACAAAACCATCTACACCCTCGAGAAGAGTCAAAATAGGAGCAGTAGTCAACTTGTCTTTCAACTTGTCAAAACTATTTTCACACATGTCAGACCACACAAACTTCACCTTTCTCTAACTCAATTTAGTGAGTGGAGCAGCTATGGAAGAAAAACTCCCAATAAACCTTCTGTAATAACCCGCCAAACCCAAAAAGCTCTAAATATCGATTGGGGTCCTGGGTTTGGGCCATTTTCTCACTGCCTCAATCTTTCGGGGATCCACTCTAATCCCGTCACTAGATACAATATGTCCCAAGAAGGCCATAGCATTCATCCAGAACTCACACTTGGAGAACTTAGCATATAACTGATGATCCTTAAGGGTCTAAAGGATAATTTAGAGGTGAATGGCATGGTCTTCCTCACTTTTGGAATAGATCAGAATATCGTCAATGAACACTATGACGAACAAATCTAGAAACTGAAGGAACATCCTATTCAAAAGATCGATGAAGGCTGCAGAGGTGTTAGTCAACTCGAAGGAAATGACCAATAACTCATAGTGACCATATCAGGTTTGGAAGGCTATTTTGGGAATGTCTGACTCCCTAACCTTCAACTGATGATAGCCCGAACGAAGGTCTATTTTTGAAAAACACTTAGCACCTTGAAGCTGGTAAAAAAGATCATCAATCTAGGAAAGAGGATATTTATTTTTAATAGTGACCTTATTCAATTGGCGGTAGTCTATGCATATACGAAGGAACACATCCTTCTTTCGCACGAAAAGTATGGGTGCACCCCATAAGGAAACACTAGGACAAATAACTTCTTCACCGAGGGTTTGTTTTGGACGAATCTTATATCGTTGGAAAGCTAATTCAGTCATTTACGTAATGAAAGGTTGAAATATAGGAAATTCCACATGAAAAATAATTAAGATCATTCTAGAATCTAATGCTTAGACTTTCCATGGATGGAACTTAGCTAAGAAGACGTCGGGGTATTATAATATCCCCCCCTTAGGATCATTCATCCCTGAATGATGATGTAGAACACAGACAAGCACGATTCTAAGCATACTAAAGCATATAAGGATTTAGGTAAGGGTTGTAACTTCAACTCTGCCATCTACTGGGTCAAAAAGGTATGGGTATCTATTTCTCATATCGTCTTCTGATTCCCAAGTGGCTTCCTCAACCTTCTGATTTCTCCACAACACCTTAATTGAAACTATTTCTTTACTTCTCAATTTCCAGACCTAAAGATCTAGGATTACAATAGGTTTCTCTTCATATGATAAGGAGGTTGTCACCTTGATCTCTTCTACAAGTAACACCAAAGAATGGTCTCCAATGTATTTCTTCAACATGGATATGTGAAATACTGGATGGATAGAACCCAAACTGGCAGGCAATTCTAACTCATACACAAAATCTCCTATTCTCCTCAAAATCTAATATGGTCCCATATAGCGAGGACTTTATTTATCTTTTCTCTGAATTGCATAACTCCCTTCATGGGAGAAAGCTTTAGAAATACCCAATCTCTGACCTCAAACTCTAACTCTCTCATCCTAACATTGGAGTAGGATTGCTGATGACTCTGAGCTATCTTAAGTCATTCTCTAATAAGATTTACATCTTTCATTGCCTAATAAACTAGATCAGGCCCAAACATCTGCATCTTACCCACTTCATACCACCCTATTGGTGACCTACATCTTCTCCCATACAATGTTTCAAATGGCTCTAGCTTAATACTAGAATGGAAACTATTATTATACGCGAACTCTATCAATGGGAAGTGATCCACCCAACTACCTTTAAAATTAATCACACAAGACCTCAATATATTCTCAAGGGTCTGGATAGTGTGTTCCGCTTGCCCATCCATTTAGGGGTGAAAAGCAGTACTTAGGTTCACTTGGGTACCTAAACCTCTCAAAAAAGATCTCCAAAACTGAGAAGAAAACTGGGTACCTCAATCAGATATAATGGACACAGGTTCCCCATGCAAATGAACTATTTCTACGATGAACAGCTTAGCATAATCCTCTCCTGAATAGTTAGTCCTGACAGGCAAAAAGTGCAATAACTTGGTCATCCTATCTACAATTACCCATATAAAATCATACTGGTTTTGGGACTTCGGAAGTCCTATAATGAAGTCCATATTTATCTTCTCCCACTTCCATAAAGGCAGAGCTATCTCTTGGGAATTATCTCCTAGCCTCAAATGTTCTACCTTCACTTGTTGACAGTTTAAACACTTGAAAACAAAATCAGCTACATCACGTTTCATGTTATTCCACCAATACAAAGATTTTAGATTATGGTACATCTTAGTAAATCCTGGGTGAACAACATCCCTCGAAGTGTGTGCTTCATCAAGGATTCTTTCCTGCAGTCCATCAACACAAGGGATGCACAACCTACCCTGATATCTCAAAATACCATCAGCACCAATTTCGAATGACATTAACTTTTGTTGACCCACATCTTTATTAATTTACATCAAGATGGGATATTCAACCTGCTTCTCTTTAACTTTAGCACAAAGGGATGACTTATCTATATCATGAACAATCACTCCTTCATCTTTAGAATATAAGAGTCGCACTCCCAAATTTCCAAGGCAGTGAATGTCCTTCACCATCTCTCTCTTCACCTCTTCAACATAAGAAAAGCTGCCTATAGACAACCTGTTGAGAGCGTTGGCTTCAACATTTATGTTTCTCTGATGGTAATGTAGGCTAATATCATAGTCTTTTAAAAGATCCATCCAACCCCTCTGCCTGAGGTTCAATTCTTTCTGCGAGAAAACATACTGCAAACTTTTGTGGTCAATATAAATATCAACATGCACTCCATAGATATAATGCCTCCAGATCCTAAGTACAAATACCACTGCTACTAACTCTAAGTCATGAGTGGGGTAATTTCACTCATACACCTTTAACTGGCTAGATGTATAAGCTACTACCTTACCATATTATATCAATACACAACCAAGTCCCACACGGGATGCATCATAGTATACCACAAAACCATCTACACCCTCGGGAAGAGTCAAAATAGGAGCAGTAGTCAGCTTGTCTTTCAACTTCTCAAAACTATTTTCACACAAGTCAGACCACATAGACTTCACCTTTTTTCTGACTCAATTTAGTGAGCGGAACAGCTATGGAAGAAAAACTCTCTACGAACCTTCTATAATAACCTGCCAAACCCAAGAAGCTCTGAATATTGGTTAGAGTCGTGGGTCTGGGCCATTTTCTCACTGCCTCAATCTTTTGGGGATCCACTCTAATCCCGTCACTAGATACAATATGCCCCAAGAAGGCAATAGCATTTAACCATAATTCACACTTGGAGAACTTAGCATATAATTGATGATCCTTAAGGGTCTGAAGGCTATTTTGGGAATGTCTGACTCCCTAACCTTCAACTGATGATAGCCCGAACGAAGGTCTATTTTTGAAAAATACCTAGCTCCCTAAAGCTGGTTAAAAAGACCATCAATCCTAGGAAGAAGATATTTGTTTTTAATAGTGACCTTATTCAACTGGCGGTAGTCTATGCATATACAAAGGGACCTATCCTTCTTTCACACGAAAAGTATGGGTGCACCCTATGGGGAAATACTAGGACAAATAAAGCCTTTTTCTAGGAGGTCTGCAAGTTGTTCTTTTAACTTTTTCAGTTTCTCAGGAGCCATTCTATATGGCGGAATGGAAATAGGACGAGTGTCGGGCAATACATCAATGCCAAATTCTATCTCCATAATAGGTGGTATCCCTGGGAGATCTTCGAGAAAGACTTCTGGAAACTCATTCACTATAGGGACTGACTAAAGAGGAAAACTCTAAACCCTAGAATCTTTTACTCGGATTAGATGGTAGATACAACCTCTGGAGATGAGCTTTTGGGCTCTAACATAAGAGATAAAGTGACCTCTAAGTGCCACAGAATTTTTGGCCCACTCAATTGGTGACTCATTCAAGAAAGAAAAAGTAACATTTTAGGTTCTGCAATCAAGTGTGGCATAACACGAATGGAGCCAGTACATCCCAAAGATAGCATCAAAGTATACCATATCAAGTTCTATAAGGTCTGCCACAGTATCCCGACTAGGAATAGACACAACATAATTTCTATACACCCTTATAGCAATAACAGAATCACCTACAGGAGTAGAAACAGTGAAGGGCTCTACAATAAGTTTGGGCTCAAACCCAAAACCAACAGCCACATAAGGGGTCACATAAGATAAAGTAGACCCAGGATCAATCAATACACAAACATTATGGGAAAAGATTCATAATGTACCGGTGATAACATCTGGTAAAGCTTCTCCCTCCTAGCAGTTAGTTAAAGCGTATAACCGATTACGACTGCTCCCAGCAGCTAAAGGTTCACCCTTAGGAGGAGGAGTTGTGGAGGCAACTTGGGACTTAGCCTCTCCCTCCCTCCCAGTATTTCCTCTAGCAGAGGGGCAATCTCTCTGAAGGTGACCCACTTTGCCATAAGAATAACAAGTTCTCCCCTCGAAATAACACTTCCCTGGGTGATTTTTTCTTCAAGTCTCACACCACGGATAAGTATAACACTGCTGGGCCACACTACCTTGCGACTGAGTAACTGGGGCTCTGGATCCATGGTGAGTCTTAAAAATCTGAGATTATCTGTCTGCCAGTGGTGTTGGCGCTCGGGCATTGGCAGCAGACCATGCATTACCCCAATTCTTCTTCTTCTGCCATTTATTTCCCCACTTACCGCTTTGAGGCTGACTGTGACCCTGGTCAGCAAATCTGGCTCTTTTTGCCTGTCTTTCCTTCTCTCTAGATTCGGAAATCTTCTTTTCTTTCTTCTCTACCTGTTGCATGTGAACTGTAAACCTAGCAAAGTCCAACTCCTTGTTTAGTATAGCTTCCTGACACTCAAGCACCAGATCATCTGAAAGTCTAGAAGCTAACTTCCTCATTTAGGCCCTCATACTACTCGTCATCTCAGGAGCATAACGGGCCAGTTGATTAAACTTTAGAGTATACTCCTGAATACTCATCTTACCCTGCTTAAGGTTCATGAATTTCTCTACTTTAGCTTCTCTCATCTCCAAAGGAAAGAATCGGTAAAGAAAAGATTCCATAAATTCATCCCACACTATGGGTTCAGCACTACCACCCTTCGCCTCTTCCCACTCATTATACCATTGGTTCGCTACATCCTTTAACTGATAAGCCGCTAGCTAAATACCTTCCACCTGATCCACATGCATCACTCTAAAAATCTTCTCTATTTCATCTATGAACTCTTATAGATTCTCTTCTACTTTAGTGCCAACAAACTTAGGTGGTTTCATTCTCATGAACTGACCCACCCTAGTAGCTTCAAATATAACAGGTGCACCCTCAATATCTTTTGATCGTTGGTCCTAATTATCCACCAACTATGTCAGTATATGAATAGATTATCTGAATTCTACATTTGAAATATCCCTTTGAGTAGTCGGGGGACGATTAACATTGGTCTGTGGAGCCCTAAGTAGACTGGTTGGGACTGGAGGGCCTTCTGAAGTAGGGACAGGGTCTGTAGTAGGAGCTTTATTATTTGTCCTCATCTCATGAGTGGGACAGACTTCATCATTCTGAGCACTCTGATTAGTATTGCGATGAGGAGGCATCACTGTTATTTCTATAAGACAAAAGATCACTGATTAGGAATAGGCTTGACTTTAATCATGAACAAAATCACAACGAAGGGAAACATTTCCTAAACACCTAGTATCCTCTAGCTTATAAGTGTGGCGCGTTATACACCCATAAACAAAAATCTACCCGACGTGATTTTGCAAACACCCTGGGACCATGAACCATGCTCTGATACCAAGTTTTTCATGACTCAAATTGGGGCCCTGGCCGTGACGAGCATTCCCATCCATGAAGGCCCAAAACACCCTATTTATCTGGTAATTATGCACATAATTCATATGAGAAGAAATATGGAAGATTCACAAAAATACGGAAACATGGTCATGAGTCCAATCAAATCAATAATGGGAAATAATGTCCTACAACATCTATCGACATCTGAAACCGTCTGTGAAATCTCTACTACATGACTAAAACAAACAAACTGTCTGAAAATTAGGACAAGGCCCCCAGCAGACCCGAAACTATTAAATGATAAATAAACTACCAGACATCAGGCCTTCCAAAATATAGAAGTCTCACCACTTGTCTCTGCAAAACAATCTAAACATTCTACTAATTTTTTGGACCCCTAGATTATGCCTCCGAACCTGAGAGGGAAGGGGTTCAATACAAAGTACTGGTACGCAGAATAATCCAAAACAAAGTAGAGATTTTTATGTAAAATAAATAAGAGTTGATATAAAGCACATTATTGAAAAATAATTTCAAAAATACAATGGGCTTAGTATAATGATTTTTCAACAAAAATGTAATACATTTGAGCTAGGTGGTACATCCTATAATTTCACATTTTCACCAACTGTCAAATCTCAGTTGCCATCGAGATTAGAGTATAAGTGGGGAAAAGACATACAAGATCACACAGCAGGGTGTCTCGACCCAATCAAGTATGGTAGTGCACAGGGCTCCTAACCATAGTCCCAATTTGGGATGACATAATGTCAGGTACACAAGATCACACAGCAGGGTACCAAGTTCCTGAGTTGGTAAACACGGTTTCCAGTATAGAGTTATTTGACTCGTGATTTCTTCGGGTAACCACCTATATCACAAAATCAATTCATTAATCTCATTTTAATCAATCACATGTCATACTCTATAGGGTATCGTCATACCCGACTTGCAAGTCATCAATATCATATCAACTTTCCAACTTCTCATACTATTTACCACATGCACATATGTATGACTTTCACACCATTAAAACACATACACCATGGTTCTCAACATGCAATTATTTAAGAAGTTTAATCATTTATGATTAATGTCATATCAATTGCAAAACCCATGCTCTCAATGGTTTTAACACTAGTATAATATGGCGTATAAACATTATCATGGGCAATTTAGAAAACTCACAACTCATGTACATCGCACCCTTTTGAATTTTCAGGTCACATGTTCACAATTCAACCATTTAAATACATTCAAACAAACAACCCCATGATATCTCAATAGTTCTTTCAAAATCAAATAGCAAAACATGTTATTTGTATCAATTGAAAACCCCCATTTGTAAAAACATATATGTACTTGTATAAATTTAAAGTCTAGCGTAAGTTCCATTTTGAAAACATTCCCATGAACTTTAGGATAACCCTACATACCTCTATTTACGAAATTAGTGGGTGCTTCTTGAAGCCTATGATCTGGGGATTTTGAATCTTCAATTAATTTTGAAAACCCACGGTTGAATCTTGGGTTTCTTGAAGTTTTTGTTTGAAACCCAAGAGAGGATTCTTGATGATTTAATGAAAATATGGTTAAGTTGCTCAAACATACCCTAATCATTTGTTTGGACGATTTTAAAGGCTAAGGAAAAGTCAAATTTACCCTTAATGACTCTTGAACGGAACTGGAAATTTGAACTTAAAAATCCAATTTCGGGTACCACCACAACGCGCCACAATTGCAGTGGTCCACTAGAATTCGACGAGTGGGAAATTGGGTGCCTCCGCAATGCGCCACCATCATGGAGCCCCACTGGAATTTGAAAATTGTCAATTTGACCCTCTCCACGATGCGCTAGACCCCAAAATGATGATGTTTAGGACTGGAACTTTAAATTATTCATAACTTCTTCATCGAGGGTTCGTTTTGGATGAATTTTATATCGTTGGAAAGCTAATTCAGTCATCTACGTAATCAAATTTTGAAATCTAGGAAATTCCATATGAAATATAATTTAGATCATTCTAGAAGCTAATGCTTAGACTTTCCATGGACGGAACTTAGCTAAGAAGACATCAGGGTGTTACATGGGAGTAGTATTAATATTAGAGATGTTGGTTATAGTCTTCTAATGAGTTATGGTATGAAGGGGTTTAGATGTTAACTTAAGGTTTAAAGGATGATTAGTGGTGAATATTGCTTAAGTAGCTAATAGTGACTAATGGATTAGTGAACCTTAGTGATAAAGAAGACTAGTGGCACTGATGGCTATTAATAGTGATTTCATTATGGAGGTTAGTGATAATTGGTTTAGCAAAGTGGATGATTTGTGGCTATTGATGACTATGTCTATGATGTGGATTAGTTGTTAAATTAGGATTTATGGATTAATAATGCTAACTAATAAAAGATGTTAGTTGATAGATATATATTGAATAAATGGTGAATAGCAATTATTTGATAAATGGTGGCTAGTGGAATTATGATGGATAGAAATAAATATTGGTTAAAATAGTGAATATGGTCTAGTGGTGAACCTTGGCTAGATGCTAGATATTGTCTAGTTAGTGAATAATGGTTAGTTGTTGACCTATGGATAGTGATTACGTGATGAATAAAGGATAGAAAATATTTAGAGGTTATATGATGACTAGTGAGTAGTTGGACTAGTTATAATTATTGGCTGGCTAAGAGTGAGCTATTAGTGTGTACTGATGATATAGGTTTTGGGTGATATTATTATTATTGTGGTTATGAGTTTTAAGTACATGTTGTTCAATTACCAACATAGATGATTTATTGTAAATGTTGGCTAATGGCTGATTGATGGAAATTGTGGAAAACTATGGAATAATGAAAAAGTTGGATATAATTTTGACCTTATTCCTTTATGTCCCTTTTGGGTGTACTCTTCAGTGGTATGAAATACCGTGATAAGTCCATTACTTTATGCATCAGTTGGCATATGGGATCCAACTTTGTACTTCTGAATGTGTGTGTTAATGTTTATGATGTGTATGATTTCGAACTGTATAATTCTTATGTACGGCAATGATGGTATGCATTGATATCTTATGAAATATTGTTATTCTGATATTTATTATTTCCTATGCATACTGATATTAGCATGTGTTGATATCTTGTGTTATGCAGTTGTTCATGAGTTTCTAGCACATGTTGTTCAATTATGAACATAGATGATCATTGGGAATGTTGGCAAATGGACAATTGATGAAAATTGTGGAAAACTATGGAATAATGAGGAATTTGGATATATAATTGACCTTATTTCTTTATGTTTCTCTTGGGTGTACCCTCCGGTGGTATGGGACGTCGTTATGAGTTCTTTACTTTATGCACCAGTTGGCATATGAGAGCTAACTTTGTACTTGTGAATGCTTGTGTTAATGTTTATGATGTATATGATTTTGAACTATCTAATTCTTATGTACGAAAATATTATTATACGTTGATATCTTATGATACATTGTTATTCTGATATTTATTGCTTGCTATGCACAGTGATATTGGCATGTCTTGATGTCTTATGTTATACTGTTATTCCGATTTGATTACTTATTGTACGCGATAATCTAGGTTTGATTCTGTACCTTGATTTACTTAGGATTATCTTGCATTATATCATCTTTATATCATGACTTAACTCAGTCGGCCGATGATGTCTATTAAGTACTTGTCATTTTGATACTCGTACTATATTTTTGTACCTTTTTGGTGCAGTATTAGATGTCGCTATTGATCATTGCTCCTACGTTGACTGTTTTTCGAAGATAGGGTGAGCTCATTGAGTTTGAGTTGCCCATTTTCCTTCTATCTCTTATATTAAGTCATTAATATTCGAGACAGATGTATTGACTATTCTAGATTTGAAGTTGTGTTGACACTATTAGATTCTCTTGTACTAACTTTGCTAGATTTTGGAATTGGTATCTTTTTTTATTGTTTATTCTATCTAGAACCCTTATGTTTACAATTGATGTTCTTGAATTTTTCCTATGTTGGGCCTTTCTTACCGGATTAACTCATTATGTTAGTTCTGGGTTATGGTATTGTCTTACCAAATGGTGGAATTTAGTAGGTTCCATCATGACTTATAAATCGAATCATGATAGATAAACACTTCACGGATGTCCAATTGATATCATAACACAGCCTTGGGCCTAATAATGGGTCCGAAATAAATACAACATTATAATCACGGCCTTAGGCCCACATACATATTCGGAACTCCTATCAATAATCACATCCATAAACCATCTCCTATCTATAAGTCATAGTATATCTATGAGGCATATCGTATCTATAGACCATAATTTGCCTCTATGAGGCATTTCACATCTAGAAGTCATGATATATTAAATTGGCATCTCATATCTAGGAGACATAATATATCAAATAGGCATCTCACATCTATGAGGCAATATATCAATAAGGCTTCTCACAACTGGGAGGCATAATATATCAAATAGGCATCTCACATCTATGAGGCATAATATAAGGCTTCTCACAACTGGGAGGCATAATATATCAAATAGGCATCTCACATCTATGAGGCATAATATATTAATAAGGCATTGCAAATCTAGAAGGCATGATATACCAAATAGAAATCTCACATCTATGAGGCGTAATATATCAATAAGGCATCTCACATCTAGGAGGCATAACATATCAAATAGGCCTCTCACATCTATGAGGCATAATATATCAATAATTTATCTCACATCTAGCAGGCAAAATATATCAAATAGGAATCTCACACTATAAGGCATAATATATCAATAAGGCATCTCACAAGCCATAAATCATAATCCAAGAAAAATCATCACCATTTATAAAGTCACGAAGTAACCTTATACTAAAGGATCAATAGTCTCAACTAAGAGTGGCAAAGGACCAAAACCAATACCACCGGACCGATTTAACCAAAACTGATACCAGTACAGCCTTACCGTGGTTTGTCACTGAAATCGGTACTACCGAAATCGGAATAGTAGACATTTTTGTTGGTCCTCACCATTTCGTTGGTTACCGACGTGGAATCGGGTCAGATCGAACCGGCACAGGATTTATACCGGAAAAGACGACCAACTTTACTTTTTCAAAATTAAAATTATATTATATAATTAACTTATATTTTATTAATACAATATATTAATATAAAATTTCTTTATTAACTCTTTTTTAATAAGTTTAAGTTTAATATATCTTAAAAAGTTTAAAACTTTAACTTAAAAATATATCTTTAAGTTTAAGTTAATAAATAGAGAAAAAGGTCAAAAGCCCCCCCAACCTTTATCTCAAATCCCAACTATACTTTTATACTTTGCAGGGGTCCTATGATCCTCCTGAACTATTTTAAAGTGGAATTATTACCCTCTGAAAACTGACATCCAATCATTTGGGACGTGGTGTGATGCACGCGTCAACCACATTTTTACACGTCTCCATTTTTATCAATTTTCATCATTTTTCACCATTAATTTTCATCTCTTTTCCTTTTCAAACTTGAATAATTTTTCGATGACCTTGAAGTGGGAAATAATGGACAATACCGAATTTGAAATTTCCAACGATTTTGAAGTCGAAAATAATAAACAACATCGAATTTAAAATTTCTTACAACCTTGAAGTGAAAAACAATGAACAATATCAATTATTAAATTTCCGACAATCTTAAATTCAAAAACAATGAACAATATCAATTTCAAAATTTTCGACAATCTTGAAGCCGGAAATAATGAACAATACCAAATATAAATTTTTGATGACCTTAAAGTCGAAAATAATAGAGAATTTTAAATTTTTCTACGACGTTGAAGTCGTAAATAATTTGACAATATTCATTTTAAAATTTACGACTATCTTGAAGTCGAAAATAATAGACAATATCGATTTTGAAAATTTTAAATATTTGAAGTTGGAAATAATAAACGACATCAAATTTAAAATTTTTGACAACCTTGAAGTGGAAAACAATGAACAATATCAATTATTAAATTTTCGACGATCTTAAATTCAGAAACAACGAACAATACCAATTTCAAAACTTTCAAAGACCTTCAAGCTGGAAACAATGAACAATACTGAATTTAAAATTTTCGATGACCTTAAAGTCGAAAACAATAGAGAATTTTAAATTTTCAACGAACTTGAAGTCTAAAACAATGGATAATACTCTTTTTAAAAGTGACGACGATCTTGAAGTCAAAAATAATGGACAATATTGATTTTGAAATATTCGACGACCTTGAAGTTGAAAACAATGAACAATACCCATTTGAAATTTCCGATGAACTTGAAGTCGGAACCAATCGATTTTTGTGCTTGGAGATGAGGAAGGTGATAAATTAGTCTTGAATGCCATTGATGAGTTCTTGAAGTTTTTTATTTGTGAGAAAGAAGAAGAAGAAGAAGAAGAAGAAGAAGAAGAAGAAGAAGAAGAAGAATGAATGAATAAAGAAAAAGAATAAGAAGAAAAATGAATAAAGAAAAAGAATAATTAAAAATGAATAAATAAATATTAAAAATAAATTTTTAATAAATAATTTACGTTCTCACTCTCTTTAAAGAGAGTGATACACACTCTCTCTCCATGTCAGCTTTCAGGGGGTAATAATTTCACTTTAAAATAGTTTAGAGGGGTCATAAGATCCCCGCAAAGTATAGGTGCATAGTTGCGATTTGGGATAAAGATTAGGGGGGCTTTTGACCATTTTCTCTAATAAATATAACATGTTTTAATATATCTTAAACTTAAAAATATATCCTTAAGTTTAAGTTAATATAAAAATTTTAATTAGTTTAAGAAGTTAAATTATATGTATATAGTTTTAAGTTATAAAGTTAATAATTTTCCTAACTTTATAAAGTTATAAGTATTAAAAAAAAATTTCCATAACTTCAAAGTTATAAATATAAACTTTGTAATTTCAGCTAAAACAATTGCATCAAAGAAAAAACAAATTTTATAATAAAATTAAGGAGAATAGTTGTTATATTTATTTAAATTTCGTATGATGTACATTTATTACAAATATTTAAAAAAATATCTAATCTACGCAGCCACCTTCTAGGAAGGGTTCTGTTTGAATTAGATCTCTACTCGAGAATCTTATTAATATTTATAACGTCCATAACATTCTAGGCGTAACTTTTCTATTTCTTCGGCGGATAAATTTTTTGGAATTGGTCCTTTTCCTTGTTTCTTCATTGCTTCCATTCCATCATCACTATTTTCTTCAAATATTTCATCCATTTCGTCTTCAATTTGGGGTGGTAATTTGGGAGCCCAAATTTCTTCGTTCGGCAGATCCAATCTCTAAATAATACTAAAATCTGCAAACTATCTTTTTCTAACGAATATCGATGATATCCAATTATAAATCTTCCTGCGCTAAAAGTTTGCTCTGAAACAAATGAAGAAGATTGAGTTGATAGCACATCTCGAACCACCCTTGAAAGTTTTGGAAATTATCTAATACGTGTCTTCCACAATGATAAAAGTTGTTGTCCAGTTTCATAGCTAATATTTTCCCAATTTTGAGAAAGATATGAATCAAAATCATTACTTCTACAACATTAAAGACCAATTTATTCACCCATCTCATCATCGAAATCATCATATCTATGTATAGAAATAGGAGGTTCGACTGGCACAGTATTTTGTTCCTAACTTGATACAAGTTATATAAACTCCTAGATTTAGGTACTATGTTAGCACAACAAGTTTCAACTGATAGCTTTTCACGAGGTCCAAATTCTAAATTATTGTATAATTTTTTAACTAACATCATTACACCATGTTCTTTGTAAAATGGGTTGAATAAAGTAGCTGTCAAATAAATTTATGAAATAGGAAAATAATATTTTTAAAATATATCAACCATAGCTTCAATTGCCTCTTTGTAAGGGAAATTTTTTTTATATTCAGCAAGTACTTTAGAAATAGCTGTAATAGTTACTAAAATAGAAGAAATAGTTGCAGTATATTGAGCAGATACTGTGCTCGTAGCTTGATAAAAAGTTTTCAAAAATTTACAAAGTTCTTGTACTTCAGTCCAATCTTCTTCATCTAGCCTTAAATCAGCATTCGAATTATAAGTATTATAAACTAATTGTTTAGGTTTACGATATATAAGAGCAACTTCAAACATTTGATACAAAAAATTCCATCTAGTAGGAACTTCTTTTGGAACTTTTCTATATGGAAGCTCACATTCTCTACATTGATATCTAAAATTATCCATTACACCCTTTTTTTTATTTTTAAAAATATAACTACAAACAATTCAAACTTTACAACAACCATTTCCATACAACACAACACCATCATGCACAATCAAATTTAAAATATGTGCAATACATCTAACATGAAAATGATTTTCATCCATAGGAGATAGTCTAGTTTTTAACTCATCAACAGCTTTCAAATTATTAGAAGCATTATCTAATGTGCATGCCATAGTTTTATCAACAAATCTAAAATATTTTAAGCTATCCGCTACTGTACCAGCTTTAACGATACAGCTTTTAGTCTCGTCAACATATTTATAAGCAATAATTCTTTTTTGCATGTTCTAATAGTGATCAATCTAATGAGATGTGAGAGTAAAATAATCATTAGCGAGAACACTACAACCCATATCAGAAGTAATAGATATTCTACCATCAAAATATATCAAATAAGCAACAAAGATAATGACAATGTTCATCTTGAAATTTAAAAATATTATTTTTAATTTATTTCATGAAAACCTTTAAAAGAGGGATTATATACTCATTGAATATAATGAATAAAACTGGAATGCGAATGGAAACTAAAAGACAAACCAATAACAGCAACCATTTTCTCTAGTTCTTCTCTATCTACATCTTAACTATATGTCAATGATAAACTTAGGCCATCCAGGTTAAACATGTCTAAACGCGTTTGAACCATATTACCTCCTACCAATTCTTGAGTAAATGGTGTACCATCTTTTTTTGCCTTTGCCTAATTTTCTAGACGAATAAATTCTTTATTACATCTCCTCAAATGTGAAGTTAGCAACCATGTCCCACCATTCTTTCCCCCGATCAAATGTTTAAAAACTCTCAAGCATTTATTACAAGTAGCAGTACATTTTACCCTATCTTTCTCCATAAATTTCCAAACTAAAGACCTTTTAGGACTTTCGGTACCTTTGGCCCTAATAAATTTCAGTAAAGGGGGAAGTTCTTCACCGTCTTCCGGTAATTTCATAACCGGACTAGTAGGGGTAAGGGTATCACCTAACTTTTGTTATTCTATATCATCTTCTTCCAGTAAGTCTTCCTCAAAATTATCATAACACCTACTTAAGGTCTCGTGGTCTAATTCTATACCTATACCAACATTGAAACTATTAGGTTGTGATAAAGAAGTTTCACTAAATCTGAGAGGTAATGAACTAGTAGTAGCCCTATTTTTTTATTTCTATGAAAACCCTTACCAAAGAGTGATTTTTTACCACTATTATTTTAATGGGAATCCATAATTAAACTTAAATAAAATTAAAATATTAAAACAAGAAATATAAATATTATAAATCAAAAAATTAATGTAAGTAAACAAATGTAGATACTAAAAAATAAAAATATAGATATTAAAGTAAATAAAAAGAGATTAAAGTTGAAACAAATATACCAAACGTCTGCATAAAAGCAAAAATATACCAAATATCGGAATTAAAAGATGATAATTGAAGCTTGTAATATCTTCAAAAAATTTTCAACTCCAACTGATACATTAACTATAAATATTTAGAGAGAGTATGAGAAATTGAAAATATTTGTGAGGAAAAAAATAAATATAAAAGGGTATTTATAGTGAAAATTTAGTGGGGTAATTGGGAGGAGGGGAAATAGCCATTGTTGTCTAAAAAAATTATAAAAAAATTAATTAAAATAGTCATTGTTGGCATTTGGCAAAATAGTCATTGGCTTCTATTAAAAAAAATTCCAACAGTCAAAACATTGTTCGGTCATTGCCGAATCGAAACCAGTCATACAGAATCGGTAAATCAAAACCAAAATTACCAAAAATTTCATGAAAGATGCATTGGTATCGTATTCCGAACCATTGGGTATCGGTATCTCGGTTGCAATCAATATCGTTGTGTTATCGATATCGGAACGTTACCAAAATCGGGGTAACCAAACCAAAATGAAAAATTTTGATTTCATTTCCACCCTTAGTCTCAACTATGCCTAACATGCGTAAATAAGTCCACAAGGTCTAACACAAGTCTTGGCCTAAGGTAGGTCGGAGGAACCAATTTCTAATCCTTGAGTTTCATATTTAAGTAATTGCTACTCCGAACTAGACTAAGGTGTATAAGCTGACTTCTAAATGGTACATAAGCCATATAGGTCATGAGTAATTAGGTCAACTCCACCTATATTACGATTTCAAGTTCGCTCAATAGCCCAAATAAGGTTAATTTTTCTAACCATTCTTCCAACATTTAAAACACATCCCAAAGCTAGCCTCATATCGTAACCATTCTATGGATTATCTCATTCTATGAAAAAAGATAATAGGATTCTAGAAATTTAACAAGTATTTCACCTTACGGGTCAAATCACTCATCTAATCCTCAAGCTTCAACAATCAAGACTCAGTCACAGTGTACTACCCATAATCAATCTTAACACTCATATTCATATGCAATATATAAGACACATCATCTTGTGAAGAAGAGTAGACAGAAGCCTGCCTTGATGTCAAACCACAAAACCTTGAGTCATCCGTAAAACATTTGTCTTCTTTCCACGATCTCAAAATGCCTCTACGCTATTAAAATTGTAATTGATACTTTCTTAGGAGTAGAACGAGACCCGTATTAGCTTATAATGAGTCGAGTAAAATTTCGAGTCAAGAACGGGACTGCGATGCTCGCTAACAAAATTTAAATAATTAAAATCGCCACGAGGTCCCTCGAAGGATAAGAAAGTTATGCTCAAAAGTTGAGCATAAACTGAACACAAATCGGGTCTCAAATAAACCCTTAAAATTTTGAAATTCAAAGGCCTAAGTTCTAAGAATTTATCAAGAAATTGAAGGAATCTTACCATCATTTCAAAGGAAAATCATGGAATAATAAATAACCAAGCTCCCCAAATCATCTACAATCTTCAGTCCCACTTAATCTTACTCTGTAGGGTTTATGCTCTCTAGAATTGGGTGGAGAATGGCCAATTTTGTGACTTAGGGGTCTATTTATACCTAAACTAGGTACTCGAGTCTCGCTATCGTGGCACGAGATCTGCGATCGCAGCTTCTTGAGGTTGAATATGCGAGTCACAATCGTACCCTGTGACCCACAATCACACCACTTGATGACTGCACAAGGTGTTGCGATTATAACACCTCTTCCTATGATTTTACTATCTTTCTGCCAAGGGTACCGTGATCACGGCCATTGTCTTGCGATAGCAGATACACCAAATAATATCTAAGACTTAACAAATTTTCCAAGTCTCCTCTAAGCCCTCGAGATTCATCAAGAATCTTGCACACACAAATAAACTATGTAACCATACCAAATTTAATGTTCTAAATTCAATGGCATAATTATATTTTCCATTCGGGGAATTTTTGATCAAATATGGGTCCCACACCCATATTTCATCTTTTTAACTTTCCGACCAATAGCTCAAAATGAGCTCTGGTGCCTCAGAACCCAAACCAAGTGTCTACCTAATCTAAAATCAATATTTTGGAGCTATTGGCGATGTCAAAATTTGTATCCGAGGTCATTTACTAGGAGTTGTGGTCTGAGACCAAATCCTAACCAGCAAAAGCTCCAAAATAGAACTAAAATCTAGTTGAATTGTTCGATCATCAAACTAATAGTTAGGCAAGTCATAAATGACCTCTAGCCACTGTAGGAAGGCTTGAAATGCTAGAAATAAACACAAATCAGGAAAATAACCTTGTGGGTTATTATATGCAGTCTTAGTGCCGCTAGCCCAAATTGTCCAATAGGAAGACATCACTTTATGCTCTAACTAGATAGATAGTGTATGAGATAAGGGCCATTATGGAATGGTCTAATGGAATTCTATGTCCAAACCCATCTGTAGTCTCATAAGTAGACCTTGTGAATTTTCTAAAGATAGAAAAATCAACATCACTCTTTCTTTTCTTGCTCTTGTACTTTGGACCTTTTTTATTAAATGGATACATAGGTACATTCGGACCCTGATTTATATCAATTGTGTGCTTTAACACCCTAGCATCATAGCACAACCTAGTGATCAAAGATGGAAAAAATAGACTTCTGGACCTTTCATGTGTTGTTTCTTCAATCTGATTGACAATAATTTGCCCCACATTCACATCTACATGGTCCATGATTATAGCAATCACCAATGCTTTTTTTCAGTGTCACACTTTTTTCATGAGTGGAGGGTATGACTCTAGCACATATAAGTGAAAGCTAAGTTTCATTTTCAACTATAAAATCAAGTGAATCAACCCCCTTTTTCAATTTTAACCAATCTTGAGTGACCCCATCATGTAACTTATCAACCAACCATTGATTTTCTCTTCCATAGCTCTATCTTTATACACCTGATTATCTGCATTTGGGAGACCATAGATTTGGTTGATTAGGTTTGGGTTGAAACTTACTTGTACACCCCTAACATTCGTTACCAAGGCATCCCCAAAGGTGGTTGCTGAAGCATTGGCATAGAATTCTGCCACCACTGTATAGTTAGCAATAATTGATTCTTGCACAAAACAAATCAACCTACTACCCACCTATTTTCCATAAAAGTCAAACATTTTTTCTTTGAATTATCCATGTGCATGTCTTTTTCCTTGATAATTGTCCTAGATATGAGTTCATCATATTTTTGGGCACAAGAAGTGGACATAAATAAGGGTGTTCATCGATCGGTTTGATTTGATTTTATATATTGATTCGATTATCTGTTTTTGATTTTCAAATATGTTAAATCAATAACCAAACTAATAATACATTTTATCAATTTTAGTACTTAACTATTTGATTTTTAATTTAACCGATAATAAATGACTCATAAGATAGAAATAATAGCAACTAACATGAAAAGAGATTGAATTTTAGTTGGTGTTAAAATCTTTCATGATGTGTTTTAATTTACTAGAATCTTCAAGCTTGAATTGAATGTTAATTCAGAAAATTGAATAGGTTTGTTAGTTTGTAGAAATTAAAGAGAAATGTATAATAAGTAATATATGTATATATACACACACACATATATAAGCAAGTTAAAGTAGTAATTTAGTATACTCATAATGGGTTATCGATTTACCCAATAACCCAATAAGAAAAAACAAAATTGAACCAACAACCCAATAAAAAAATTTATAGAACCATTAAAAAATTATTAACCCAATAATAATTATCCAATATAATTTTTATCGATTCGGTTTATTGGTCGATTTAATTTTTGAATACTTCTAGACTCACCTGTCTCGATGAAAATATTTCTCATCATCAACCTCTGGAGATATTTCATTCTCAACTTCCATATCATTTAAAACCATTTTATGCATGCAAATACCTACAAACTAAGCCAACGTGTTAAAAGTTCTTAAGGACACTTACAACAATGTATTAGGGAGTATGTAAGCTAAAAAAAATGAGTGAAAAAGGTCTCTAAATAAGTCGTGAGGAGCTACTATTTTCAAGACTGTCAGGTTTTGGCCTTCGTGTTCACAGGCGTGTTCGCTAAGGTCTCAGAAATCACTCTTTGCGTTCACAGTCCAGTGACTCCATTCGCAAAGGTATAAAAACTCTCTTTGCATTCACTGTCAGGAGACCGCATTTGCGAAGTCTCAGAAATTATTCAAAAAAATAGTGTTCTTTGTGTTCACAGTCAAAGGACTGCATTTGCAAAGAACATCTGCACTATCTTGCGCAGAATTCTTTGTGCCATTTTTACAAACACATGGGATACTTATTTATCAGAAATTTATAGCAAATTTGATCCCAATTAACCCCAAAGTTTAATAATAATGATGCCTTTCATTCTAACACTATGATCTCACCTAGAAAACACACATTATTCCACAAAGTTTGTCAATTTTAAGGACTCAAGTTAAGCCCTAAACTACAACATACCCTTAATTTTTAAAATATAAAGAAAGCGAAAAAGATAGGGTGAGAGTAATCCTGTCAGGAGACCCAAACCAAGCCACTAGACCAGTGTAATCAGAACAAGAATTGAAACTGGGTCCCCTTTGCCGATGTCTTGTACTGGGTACCGGGTCTACCAAAATTTTATAGTTTTCTAACCCAATCCGTTGGTTACCGGTCAGGACCTGGGTCGAACCGGACTGAAATTCAGGCTTAACGTTTTCTTTAAATTTAAATTATATTTATTATATTTAAATTATAAAAACAATGTTTTAAAAAATATTTTATCTTCTTAAAATTTTTTGTTATATAAAAATAAATTTTTACTTCAAGCCTTATAAAAATTTATGAGTTTTTGACTTACAAATTTTTTTCAAAAAATTGTAAAAAAAAAAATATTAAACTTGACTTGTAGAAATTTTATAACATTGACTTATAAGAATTTATAAAAATTTTACTAACTTATAAAAATTTATAAGTTTTTGACTTATAAAAAAAATTCAAAAACTTGTGAAAAAGGTATTAAACTCAACTTACAGAAATTTTATAATATTAACTTATAAGAATTTATAAAACTTTTCATAACTTTCTAAAGTTATACTATTAAAGTTTATTTTTTTCAAAACTTTAAAGTTACATATATAAACTTTATAATTACATTAATTGCACTAAATAAAAGATAAATCTTAAATGAAACCAAGGGAAATAGCCTATATATTTATTCAAATTTCGTATGTTGTACATGTATTACAAATATTAAAAGAAAATCTAATCTATTCAACCATCTTCTAGGAAGGGTTTTGTTTGAATTAGATCTCTACTCTAATATCTTATTAATATTTATAATGTTCAAAACATTCTAGTTGTCACTTAGTTATTTCTTCGGCAGACATATTTTTTGAATTTGGCCTTTTTCCTTGTTTTTCTATTGTGTCCATTTCACCATCACTGCTTTCCTCAAATATTCATCTATTTCATCTTTTATTTGGGGCGATAATTTTGGGAGCCTAAAATTTCTTTGTTCGGCATTAATCCAAGTTCTTCACCTATCTCATCATCTAAATCATCATATCTTGGCCTAGATGTAGGAGGTTCGGTCGGCAAAATATTTTGTTACATAACTTGATACAAGTTATATAAACTCCTAGCTTTAGGTACTATGCTAGCACAAGTTTCAACTGATGGATTTTCATGAGGTCCATTTTCTAAATTTTTGTAAATTTTTGAACCATTATCATTACACCAATTTCTTTGAAAAATGGGCTTAATAAAGTAGTTGTCAAATAAATTTGTGAAACAGAAAAAAATATTTTTAAATTTTATTAATCATGGCTACAACTGAGTCTTTGAACAAAGAAATTTTTTTATATTCAGAAAGTACTTTAGAAACGGTAATATTTACTGAAATTGAAGAAATAGTTGGAGTATATTGAGCACATACTATGTTCGTATCTTGATAAAATATTTTCAAAAATTTATAAAGTTCTTCTATTTCAGTCCAATCAGCATCATAGTCTTAAATCAACATTTGAATTATGAGCATTATAAACTAATTGTATTGACTCATGATATACATAAGAAACTTCAAAAATTTGATATAAAGAATTCCATCTAGCAGGAATTCCTCTTGGAACTTTTCTATATGGAATTTCACATTCTCTCAAAAGACATTTAAAATCACTCATTATATCTTTTTAAAAATTTAAAAATAAAACTACAAAAAACTCAAACTTTAAAACAACCATTTTCAAACAACTCAACACCATCTTTTACTAACAAATTTAAAACATGTGCAACATATTTAACATGAAAATAATCATCATCTATTGGACATAGTCTAAATTTTAAAAACTCAACAACTTTCAAATCATTAGAAGCATTATATAATGTGCATGCCATAATTTTATCATTACGTTTAAAATTTTCAAGTTTTCCCCTATTGTGCCAACTATATAGCAACTAGTTTTAGTCTCGTCAACATATTTATAAGCAATAATTCTTTTTTGTATGTTTCAATGGTGATCAATCCAATGAGTCAAGAGAGTAAAATAAGCATTATTGTGAATACTACAACTCATATCAGAAGTAATAGATATTTTACCATCAAATTTGCTAATAAGAAATGAAGAAAATGACAATGTTCAGCTAGATATTTAAAAATATTATTTTTTATTGTATTTTGTGAAAAATCTTTAAAAGATGGATATATACTCATTGAATATAATGAATAAAATCGGGGTTTGAAGTAAACCTAAAAGACAAACCCATAACAACAATCATTTTCTCTAATTCTTCTTTATCTACATCTTCACTATATGTCGATGATGAACTTGGGTCAGTCGGGTTATACATGTTTAAATGAGTCTGAACCATATTACCTCCTACAGATTCTTCCGTCAATGATTTATCATTTTCTTGTCTTAAACTCCTTTTCTAGATGAACAAATTTTTTATTATATTTCCTCAAATGTGTAATTAGCAACCCTACCCCGCCATAGTTTATTTCGGTCAAATGTTTCATAACTCTCTTACATTTATTGTAAGTAGCGGTATTTTTTACCCTACCATACTCCATAAATTTTAAAACTAAAGACCTTTTAGGAAGTTTGGTACCTTTGGCCCTAGTAAATTCTGGTAAACGGGGAACTTCTTCACCTTATTGCGGTAATTTCGTAATCGAGCTAGTAGGGGTAGGAGTTTCACCTAAATCTTGTTCTTCTATATCATCTTCTTCCCGTAAGTCTTCCTTAAAAATATCATGACGCCTACTCAGGGTCTCATGATCTAATTTCATATCGGCACCAACATCGAAACCATTAGGCTTTGATAAATAAGTTTCATTAACATTACTAAATCTAGGCGGTAATGAACAAGCTGTAGCACTATTTTTACTTCTACGAAACACCTGAACAAAGATTATTTTTTACCACTACTATTTTTATTGACATCCATAATTAAATTTAAATATAGAAAAATATTAAAATAAGCAATATAAATATTATAAACCAAAAATTATTGAAAGTGAACAAATATAGATACTAAAAAACAAAAATATAGAGATTAAAGTTGAAAAAAATATACTGAACGTCTGCATAAAAGCAAACGTATAACAAATATCGAAATTAAAAGATTATAATTAAAGCTTGTAATATCTTCAAAAAATCTCCAACTCCAACTAGCTAATACAACAATTATAGATGTTAAGAGAACACTAAGGAGATTTTTAGAGTTTAATATATTAGAGAGTATGAGAATATCTGTGATGAAAAAAATAGGTATAAAGGGGTATTTATAGTAAAAAATTTTAATGGGGTAGTGGGGTACTTTGACTTTGGGGGGGAGGGGGGGCTATTTCTCAAAATAATCGTTGGTTGCCCCCCCCCCCCCCCCCAATGACTGCCAACGACTATAATATTAACGTTACATTAATTAAAAAAATTAAATTAAAATTCGACCTATTTCCAGGCTGGCGTCGAACCAGAACCAGGTCTACCAAAAAAATCTAAAATTCGTACTAGTATTGGGTTCCGGACCATTGGGTACGGGAGTTACCCATTCCAACTAGTAGCGCAACATGATCAGACTGGTACCATGATCGGAATTGAACCATTTTGGTAAAGCTCCGGTCTGTTGATACCTCAAGGTGAGAGTGAACATAACTCAGAGATTTCGAATGAAAGGATGTGTAAAACTAAAAGATGAACAAGTGATGAAATTTTTTGGGTGAGTGAATTTTGGGAACCTCTGTTTTAAATGGTTCCCTTTTCAAATTTTCAAACACTTCAAAACTTACCTGGAATCTCTTAGTTTACCCGCATTTGTTGATGGTTTAATGCGTTTGCAGAGGGTAATCTGATTTAACCCTCCCATCTATGAAGGTATAAGTGGTCCTTTGTTTACAGCTTTACCTTTATTCACAAAGAAGACTTACACTGCTAGACCTGGGCAATTTCTGTTAAAATCAGCAATGGCTCATACCGTTTTGGCGATCCATCGTACTATAATTTGGATCACGATTGGTTATGTTCATTTTGGTGATGCCCAGGTCAAATTTGGCAATATATCATCAATTTTGACAATCCAATCACTCCAAAAAAGTGTTCAAAATTTTACTTTCAAGGTAAAACAACTCCAAACTCCATTTTAATAAAAAATTTACATCCAAACCTATTCAATTCACTTACAAAAACTCTAAAAATTTGTGGATTATTCAAAAATAAAATTTTAAGTTATTCTAAAAATTAAAATTCAAAAGTAAAAAAAATTCTTGAGAAGGATGGAGTGCCTCCCATCAAGCGCTTGATTTAACATCACGGTATGATGCAAGCATTATATCTTCATTTTAAGAATTTAAATCTTTGATCCAATTCAAATCAACATAAAATTTTAAGCTATTCTAAAAACTAAAATTCAAAAGTAAACAAAATTCTTGAGAACGATGGAGTTCCTCCTATCAAGCGCTTGATTTAACATCAGGGCATGATGCAAGCATTCTATCTCTATTTTAATGATTTGAATCTTCGATCCAATTCAAATCAACATCTCTTCGAGGCACTTGGGAAAAATTAAGAGAGCAACGAGACCAAATTTATCTTGGCATTTTGAAGAATTGAATTCTTTATCTAACTTCACATCATAATTTTGTTTAGGATCGTTGAAAAATGGTGAGAACATCAATAGGTCATTTACTAAACCTCGCATGTTGGACTTCTTGGCCTTCAAGTAAGGGATGTCATTTTGCCCTTTTGAGATAATAAACTCCAAAATGTATGAACATTTTCCCTCATCTTTAAATTCTCCATTTGCTCAGTTATTTCAGTTTTCACATTTTTCAAGCACAATATCAAAAAATAGTTAGAATGGGATCGCCCCTCTGTTTTCAAATTTGCATTTTTCTTGACATTGTCGCCCTGGAGTGAACTAGAATCTTCACAAGGAATTTGCTTAACTTTTTCTGGCAACTCTAGCATCACTTTTTTAATTTCGGCATTCTTCATTATTTTTAGCTCGATTGATTGGAAAATCATCATGAATTCTTCAACATCAATCTCATCCACATCTTCATTGGAAACTATCTCATTGCAACTATCCATAACCATTTGGTATGAAACATCACATGCCTCAATTTTTACATTCAATGCAATTTTCAATTTTTGGATAGCCATTTCAATTTGAACCCACACTTGGCATCGCTCAACATAAAATTTAAGAGATTCATCCACCATTGGTAACATTCTATCGAGTTGATCTTCATTGACCTTAAATCGTTGAGCTCGATTCAATAGTCACTCTTGACTCGCAATGTCTTCCTTGTCAAGTTTTCTTTGTTTTGGAGCTTTTCATTATGGTCATCACATTTTTGGCTCAACTCCATGGCTTGAACTCTCTTCTTCAACAATTTCATTTTGTGCATTAGGCAAATCCATGGCATTTGAGAGATTTACATTTTCACAATGGTCTTCTTCATTTCGACATTTCTTTTCAAGTGTCACCATAGATTGGTGCAAGATATATATATATTCTCATCTACAAGAGTCACCCGATTCAAGATAGTTTGAAGCATTGCTTCAATACCTTTATGTCCAGCATATTGTTCTTCTTTTTTCACATCATGATACCTATCAAACTCAAAATAACGACTAGCATTTTTATTAGTATAACTCGGAGATGGGGCACAATAATTAGGATAATCACTCCAATATTCATCTCGCCTCCATATAATAATCATACCACCTCATAGAATTGAGATAGTGCACTCACCTTTCTTTTCTGGGAGCATTTCTACAATCTTATCAAAAGTGGGGTCCTCCATAATATGGACATGATTCATTAACATAAGATTTCCAATCATCAAACTTAATTTCATTCCATGATATCACAGTAACAAATATAACTAGACAAAAATTTAACTAAAATAAGAAACAAAAAAAATTACGAACACATATCCACAAGTTCAAATAAAAGCAAGTAAGCTAAAATTTCAAGCTAGCTCAATACATCAAATTTTTCCTGACAATGGTGTCATTTTCGATAACGCTCAAATACACCTTAAAAATGAATGTACATGATCACTAACAATATATTTACCCAACTTAGAGTGGGGGTCGAATCTACGAGAAATAATGTGACTAGCGATCGTGAAAATAATGAATAAAAATAACTCGCTAAAATACAAATAAAGATAAGAGTGCTTTAGGGTTTTTTGATATATAAAAATAAAACAAGAATAAAATCAGTTAAAATATGAACAAGTTGACCAATGACTTTCATAATGGTGGGAAGTAAGGAAAATGATATAGAAAATCAATTCTATCACTGATCTAAAGATGTAAATTAAGTACTCAACAAATTTATAATATTAGCCTTGAAACCTCAATTATCTACCATGTCTTTCAATCGATTGACGAATATCGGCTAGATTCTTTCAAACACCAGCCAAGTTCCAACACGAATCATTTTAATCTATGGCTACACTAAGATATGACTATGTCTAGCAACAAATTTCATAAGATGGGTCATACATTCCAAATTGCACTATAATCTTTCGCAACCTCAATTAACTCTTTCAAGCATTAATCAAAGTAAATGTGCAATGACCATTTCAATATCCTCTTTCAAGCTAACTAGAGTAGAAATCGATAAAGCAAGAGACTATTTTAGACAAGCAAAATTCATTCATAAATCAATAGCATTCAACTAATACAAAAACATGAGATAGAATCAAAAATTCAAATTTAAAGCATAAGCAGTGCATTATCTCTAACTACAAATACTCAAGCATCAAATTTAACTACACTCAAATATTCTATAGAAAGTAAGAAAAATAAGAAAGATTTAAGAAATTAACAATACAAAACTTCCAATCTTGAATTTCAAGGGTGTTGGCTCATGAACCCTGGCCTCCAGGGTTGAGGAATAAGCCAACAATCCATTGGAATGGCAAGGGATTGGATTTTTGATGAATTGGAGGTCAAAATCATAAAATTCCAGAACTATCCCTAACACCTGGTACTTTCTTCTTCACATTCGTAGTCAGTACGTCGTGTTTGCGGCCTTTATTGAATAATGACTTTCCAGTTAACCAATCACGTTCGCGAAGGTCTATTGACTTTGACCTTCAAATTCGCAAAGCACAATTGTACTGCCAGCTCATTTTTCTTTGTTTCGGCTCCATTTTGCCTCGATTCCACTCCTTTTCATCAGAATTCTTTGTAAGCTAAAAATACATGGAATCAACACCTTTCAGAGAAGATTTAGACTCGTATTATCAACTAATGACATAAAATCATAAGAAAAGAGATACAAATAAGTGGCAAAACTGCCACTTATCAAATGACATGGGAGACTCTTATACTTGGTTCCCTTAGTTAACAGGGCCTTCTACTTATTACTTTGCCAATTGAACCCTTAAATTCAATAAAAATATAATATTTTAACCCTTTCTTAGTGGCGTATTTGACCAAAGTTCGTGAATACAAGTTTTTCATTAAGAAAAAATTATGCAAAATTTTCATTGAATTAAATTTCTTATATAAGTATTAATCAACTTTTTTTTAAACTTGAAATGGCCTTTCGGCCATTTGTTGTTGCTGAAAACAGTCACTTGGCTAAACTATTTAAAAGGAAAATGACTGGTTGTCATTTCCTTTAGCTTTGCTTCTTGTCAAGTCATTTGGTCACTACGCCATTGGGCCATTTTCTTTCTAATTAAAGAAAATAATTTTTTTGGTTGTGTTATTTAAAAAAATCATCGTTTAAATTTTTTTTGTTTCTCTTTTTTTAAACCTTTTTTCTTTTCTTATTGTTTCACTTCTTTTGTAAGAAAAATGAATATTCATGTTATTTTATTATTTTTTATTTATACTATTATTTATTAAGGTGAGAACACATGATAATCAAATAAATATCAATATCAATACATTATATAATTATTTATATAATATCGATACACGATTATATACCATTCATACAATATCAATACATTACATACCTATTTATAAAACATCGATACACATCTATATACTATTTATATAATATTGATACATACTTGTACACGATTTATACAGTGTCAATACGTTATATAACTATTTATACAATATTGATACACATTCACTTTATTAAATATCGATATATTACACACAGTACATAACTATTTGTGCATCATATATACATATTTATACAATATTTATACAATATCGACACATATTTATACAATAAATATACATTACATAAACCATACGTAACTATCTATGCGATATCGATACATTACGTATGTACTACATATCTATTTGTACATCATATATACATGTTTATACATTATTTATGCAATATTGATACATGAAAAAAGTTGTAAGAAAAAAGCTTGAAAAAATGAAATAAGTTTTTTTAAAATAAAGAAAAACACAACAAAAAAAGTTTTTTAAAGAAAAATAATTGCTGAAAAATAAAATAAAAAGGAGGAAAATGGACTAATCGTTTTAAGTAACTAGTTTAGCCGCATCTCCTTTGCACGTGTAACTTTTGATTATTTAAAATTAGACGATTTTATCTATTACGAAATTTTTTAATGAAGTGCAAAAGTTCAAAACATATATTCTATTATAAGCTCATACATATTTTAGTCAAAATGGTTCGATGGACCCCTTTACTATGTCGGTTTTGTAAGTTGGCCACTTCTACTTATATATTTGTCATCCGGACCCCAAAACCCACTAAAAAGCAATATTTCAAACCCTTTGACCTTTGACCAGGACTATGTGGCATTAAAAGTGCTAAGTAGGACGAGGCGCAAGTAGGCACGCGCCTAGGGTGCGAGTTTGGTCAATTTTTGATCAATTTTATATTAAAATAAATTTTAAAAAAATTAAAAATAATATTAAAATTTAAAAAAAGGTCCTTTTTTCTCCATCTTTTTAAATTTAAAAATATTTTTAAACATAATAAATTAAAAAAAAAAAAAAAAAACCTTCCCCACCCCCCTCCCCCCTCTCCCCGTTCAGCCCCTCTTCACCCCACCTAAGCCCCCATCCAGCCCTTCTCCAGCCACCCCAGCCCCCGTCCAGCCCCTTCCCACCCACCCAGCCTCTTCCACGCCCCCCACCCTACCCCTTCCCCCGTCCATCACCTCCACTCCACCCCAGCAATCGTCCAGCACCCCCCATTCCCCCAACCCCAGCCTTCTCCTCCACTGCCCTCCCCCTCCCACACCTCATTTCCCCAGCCTCCTTCCCCAAGCCCCTCTCCTCCATCCCACCCCCTAACCCCTCTCCCTCGCTGCCCCACCAGTTCCTAGCAATAAAGAAAATTCAAGAATTTCAAAGAATTTCCAACTACCCAAATCAAGAATTTCAAGAATTTCAGCCTTCACAAAATTCAAGAATTTCAGCCTTCACAAAATTCACTCAATTCAATAATTTCCAACTACCTAAATCACACTAATTTCAAAGAAAGCACAAAAATTAAATTTTTACATTTAATTTCAAGTTTCTCAAATTACCCAAATCACAAAAAATTCAAAGAAAGCATAAAAATTGAGTCTTTACATTGAATTTCAAGTTTTTTGAATCACTCAAATCACAAAAATTTTCATTTCAAGTTTCTTGAATCACCCAAATCACAAAAATATCTTCTTTCAATACTTCTTAAATTATCGTCCCTCACTTTTTAATTTTTCTATAGAGCAAGAAGAATAAGAAGATGAAGATGATAAAAGGAAAAGAAGAATGAGAAGAGGAGGAAGAAGAATAAGAAAAAGAAGAAGAAGAAGAAGAAGAAGAAGAAAAGCAAAAAGAAAGAAAAAGGGAAGAGAGAGAAGGGGGGGTGTTTGTTTATTTATTTATTTTAATGTTTAATATTTTTTATATATAAAAATAACGTGGAAGATGTGGCAGCTGACGTGGGGCGAGTGTGTCACACTCACCGAAAAAGTGTTTAAAATATTGCTTTTTAGTGGGTTCAGGGGTTCAGATGACAAACATGTAAGTACAAGTGTCCAACTTATAAAACCGACATAGAACAGGGTCCATCAAACCATTTTGTCTATATTTTACCATCAAAAGTTTTAAGTAGTTAATGATTTAATCTATTGTAGATGTAGATGTAAATTTATAGACTTTTTAAATCTTCTTAAAATCAAATTTAGTTGATTTAGAATTCTTAAACTAATGAAAAAAATATTAGTTATCATTAATTCTGATAACTTCTAATAAGAAAAAGTTTTACTTTAAATATATTTAATTAATTTTCAACTATTAAATATTAGGAAAAAATAGTGAAAAGATGATTTTGACTAAATCAAAGGGCAAAAAGTTCAAACGACATTTCTAAGGCCCTTCATACTTTTAATATATTATAAATATAGATTACAGATAAGTCTTTCAACATTAACAAAAATATTCTTAATATTAACTTATCCAAATATTAAATATTTAATCCTAGTTGCAATTTTATTGGATAAGAATTCTATTTTCAAATGGATATGTAAAAAATTAATTATATATTTTATATGTAGATATTAGTTTGTATGGAGTTTCTAACTCTTGTCAACCACATCTCTTACTGTAAAATACGATAAAACAATACGATAATCGAGATATCATAACAATTAGCTTAAACTTAACCTTTCATCATTACAATAAAACAATACGATAATCGAGTTATTAAGAAAATACGATTAAATAAACCTAATTTTTATAAAAAATTTATCTAAGTCTAATCGAACATTCATCTTCCACCTGTAAACTACAACAAAGCAATACGAAAATCGAGACATGAGAATAATAAGTTAAACCTACCACCTGTATACTACAATAAAATAATACAATAATTGAGATATTATAATAATAATAATACTAAACCTAACCTTTCATCTACCACGTATAAACTACAAGAAAATAATATGATAATCGAGATATAAGAACAATAAGATTACACCTAACCTTTACACAAAAATTCTTCAAAGTCGATCAACATTTATCTACCACCTGTAGACTACAACAAAGCAATATAAAAATCAAGATATGAGAACAATAAGGTCAAACATAATTTTTCATCTACCCCCTGTAAACTACATCAAAGCAATACGATAAATATTCGAATAATACAATTAAATTATAATATTTTTTACCAAAGAGGGGGTACGATTGCATGTTTCTCCTCATCGCCAGGAGGACCAACTTTGTGACAAATGCAATGATTTTCTTGTTCTCTCTAAACAAAAATAGTTAGTAAATATAATCTAAGTAGTTGAAGATGTATTATAACCAGAATAAAGGACAGTTCCTTATAACTGTCATTATTCAGCAAATAATTGATTCAAAACTATAGTTACCTGAGATAAAACTATAATTAGAAATAAATAGTTTTCAAGTTTGATCGAACATGTATCTTGATCTCCGAATCCAAAATTCTATGTACGAATATAACTCACAATTTAGCCATTAAATCAACATATCTCCCTTGTACCTTTCACGCATCCCTAGATACATAGATAAATTATTGACTTAATAATCAATAAAAAGTGAACGAAGTTATCAACCAACACATACAATTAAAGCAAAACATGATACTAATACTAACTATACATATATGATGTAAACAAGGAAGGTGGAGTAGGGGAACCTATCAACGTGAATCTTATGGTTATACTAGGAGAATATATAGTTTGTATGTTTGGAAGTCTATTATAGGTGTTATGTGTTTAGGACTATTTTTTTTTAAAAAAAATATGGTCCAAAATAGCTAGAAAATTGGAATTTGTTTAGTATTAGAAGTCCATGCACAAAGTTTGTTTAGGTAAAGTACCTTTTTTACTAATTGATGGGAATGTTTTTTAGAATATGGCAAACAATGAAAAGTTGGAATTTGTGTATATAGAGTCAAATATTATCACCCCTTCCTATCTAAAGGCATATCTTCGGTAATACAAAGTTGTGTGATGTTTTGTCTAATCACCTTTCTTAATATTTTCTCAACCTACCGATACCTCTCCTCGTACCCTTACATACATCAAACTTTTCGAACCTCCTCACTGAAGTGTCAGTCTTTTTTGAGGATAAATTGTGTATCAAGCCTCACTTCGACGTTAGCCTCATGGATCACATTACCAAATTCACACTCTAAATTTTTACTTTTTTCCTGCTCATACTAAAGTTTTAAAAAATAACTATAGTAAAGAAAAAGATGACAATTTAAAAATTATGATAGAAGTAAATTGAAAGTATTTACATTGTATTTTAACTAAGAGTACAATACAATACAACCATCCAAAGAGAGCCAACCAACTTGTACTATTAAATGACCCAAGCTAATCATCAATTTGGAGCCAAGTTCTTGAAAAAATTTCAAATGAAAAAGTTATCTATGTCGAACAATCATCTCATTCATCAAACAAAATCAGCTTAATCTTTTTCCTTTATGTTGGCTTTGTCAGTTTACATGTATATACAAAATACTTGATTTTTGTTTAAAAACGTTTAACGTTTGAAGATAAAAGAAAGAAAACATTATTAGTACTTGTTATATCAATACAGATACACAACTGAAAAATTTTAAATATAATGATAAACTAAGCGGTAAAAAAATTAAAATAAAGAAAGAAAAATTAAAAAGAAAAACAATTGTTCCCACCTTCTATTCCTCATAATAATTGAATTACGACAGAAAACAACTTCTTCTATATAAGCATATTCATAAATCTACACAACTGAAAAATTAAAAATATAATAATAAAGTAAGAGGTAAGAAAATTGAACTAAAGAAAGAAAAACAACTAGTTCCACCTTCTACTCCTCATATCAATTGAACTACGATAGAAAAAAAAAACTCCTTTTATAGAAGCGTATTCATAAATAAAAAAAAAGTTGATTTTAAACTCCTATATGATTTGTATTAGGATATATATGATTCATATTTTTCAAAAATATATATTATTTGAGGAAAATAATTTTTGAAAAATAAGGTAGGTTTTGGTTTGTCCAAAATATGACTCTACGCAAAAGATGGTAGATTTTAGTTTGCCCAAAAACTTTTTTTTTTTTTTTTTTTTAAATTTTTGCTTTCCACAATATGATTTCAAATATTAGGCAATTCAGTAATTTGTAACTCCTTCTTAGATATATTTAGGATTTCTTATTTTCTCAAAAATTCTCATACGATTTGTTTTAGGTAATTCCTTGCTTTTTCAAGTAGAAAAACTTTTTAACATATATTTTTCCTCCTTTTACCATATATTTAAAATACTTATTCTTTATATTTTAGGACTGTTCCATATTAGGAGTAAATATTATATAAATAATTAAATAATAATTGGAAAAAAATAGTAAAAAGATGATTTTGTCTAAAGAGAAATTTTTTAATAAAGGGAAAAAAGTTCGATTCACTTTTTTAAGGGCCTTCACACTTTTGATAGATTATAGATTATAGATATAGATTATAGATATAGATATAGATATAGATATAGATTATAGATTATAGATTATAGATATAGATATAGATATAGATATAGATAAGCAAAACCTTGGCCATTTTCTTTTAAAAACTATTTACCTTTTTTATATAAATAAAATTTTTCCTTTAATTAATGGATGTGAAGGCTTCCGAAGAGGCACCAAAAGTCAATTTTGACCTAGTTAAGAGTCATCTTCTTCCCCATTGATTTATTGCAAAATTGAGAAAATGAGAGCTCGTCCTGTTATGATTTCAATAGAAATAATAATCTATATCAATTTTTTTTATAAGTAAAAATAAAAATATTATAAAAAATACATAAAATTATAAAATATTCCTAAGGGATTAGAAAACCATTTCTACCTAGTAGTGGCAAACGTTAGCATGTAAGACAGTAAGAGTGGAGTTTATCATAATAATATTATTAGTGAGCTGTGGTAAATAATATAATATGTGGATGCCCATAATTTCTAGGTGTAATTCCTTCATTAAGTGTAGTAACTTCCACACCTTCACCACCTTTCCATTGATCATTTACTCCCCATATTATTTCCAACCTTCTCATGAGTTAACGTCATGTTTATAACATCTCTTGAAGTCCTCTTTGTAATACTATAAATAAAGGTTTTGAGGAAGATGTTTTAGACACTTGAAAGAAAAAAGAAACTCTCATATTATATTATTCTCATGTTATTTACTTTTCATTGTTCCTCTTAACTTGTCTTGTTCATTATACTGTTAGTCTTGCTCTTAAAATTGAAATACGTTATTAGCACGACTCTACTTTTTGTCAAGTTTTCAATCTGTCAGGTATAATCAACTTACTTGTCTTGAGCATTGTAGTTTGTTATTTTATTTTACCAAACTTTTGATTTTAACATTAAAGGTTACACATGAAAAATTAAAACAATATAATAATGTTAGTCATCTTTATATGCGTACAAGAAAAATATGTTACATGCTTGTTGTCCTAAGTTTTTGCCAATTTCCTTTTTTTTCTCACTATAGTAGTTTGTACGTCTCTAGCACTTAATTTTTCTTGGCATAGACAACATGAAATTTATTTTAAAGTTATTAGGTAGTAACATTTTTTGTGTAAATTTTTTTGCTTCATATGTTGTGTTTTGTTTATAGTTATTATTTGGGTTGATATTTTCATAGTGTATTTTAAAAGACTTTGTTTAGTGAAAAAAAAAAGGGAACACATTGTTTTATTAAAACAAAATGTGTTAAATCTTTACAGAAAATGTCTACTATTTTGAGATTACATTATTGTATTGTTGTCTAACTTCATTATTTTTATGCTAGTTTTCATTATGTTAAATTTGTCGAAGCTTGAGTTTGTGCACTTGACATCTCCGAAAAAATTACTTGTCATGGGTTCTCGACATTGAAATTCACGTAGCTGCTAAAGGTCTTAGTGCTACTATTACTTTGGATAATGCAACGTCGAGTCAGTATAAGGCCAAAGCTATTATTTTTCTTTGTCATTATCTGGATAAAGGAATGAAGGTTAATACCTAACAGTGAAAGATCCACTTGAATTGTGAACTGATTTGAAGGGAAGGTATGACCACCTAAAGGCCACGGCACTGCCTGAAGCTCATTATGAGTGGATACACTTACAGTTTCAAGAATTTAAAATCATTGTTGAATATAATTCTGTTGTATTCAGTATTGTTTCCCAATTGATATTATGTGGGAAAACTATAAATGATGAGGACATGATGAAAAAAATATTTACTATTTTTCATGCCTCAGATGTGATATTGAAGCAGCAATACTGTGATAAGGCCTTTTAGAAGTATTCTGAATTGATCTCATATCTTCAAATGACTGAGCAACACAATGTCCTTTTGATGAAAAATCGTGAAGTTCGTCCCATTGGAGATGCTCTACTGCCGGAAGCAAATGGGGTATAAGCACGTGGCCAGCCTGAATATGGCAAGATCGGGGTCATAATAATATGTGTAAATATGGAAATGACAGGGGACAATATAATAATCATCGTGGTGGTGGTAATAAAAAAAGGGATAACCAAATGGGTCCTCAAAACAATCCTTCAAGAGGCAATTGTCATTGTTGTGGCATGAAAGACCATTAAAAAAATGAATGTCGGGCGCCTAAGCATTTTTTCTAGGGTTTATCAAAAAAATTTCAAAAGAAAGAGAAATGAAGGTAGGACCTCTTCTAATGCCCTAATGGAATCACACTTGACTTTCAAAAATTATGATGACACAGGACCTTCACAAAATATAATGACAATGTTGAGGAAAATTAAGTTTGAAAGATGATGATTTTGGTGGCCTTGATGATATCACTCATTTGGAAGTTGAAGACTTCTTTGGAGATCAAAATTAAATATTGATCAATTTATTTGGGAAATAAACAATGGTGTTTTGTTATGTTGTTTTTCTTTAGTTATCATGTTTTTCCTTTATGTTGCTTTTGCTTTTTAAGAGAAAAAAAGTTCACTGTTAGATTTTGAGATTTCACATTTTTAATCATGTATTTTTATTTTGAAGATAATATAATTTTTCCAATATTCAATTGGATCCAAGATGCGTAATGGAGATATGTGCCTTCTTGATAGTGCTACAACTCACACTATTTTAAGAGAAAAAAATATTTCTCTAATTTAATTATGAAAATTGCCTATGTTAATACAATATTCGGTAGTACAAAGTTAATTGAGGGCTCTGAAAGAGCGACCTTATTACTACCTGGGGACAATATTGATCATTGATAATGCATTATATTGAAATAAATCTCAAAGAAACTTGTTAAGTTTCAAGGTTATTCGCCAAAATGGCTATCATATTGAGACAACAAATGAAGGAAAGTTTGAATACCTTTATATTACTACAATAAAGGCCGGAAAAAAGTTTGTGCATGAAAAACTACCTGTACTTTCTTCTAGATTGTACCATACAAGTATTTGTATGGTTGAATCATAAGTCATAGTAAACAAAAGGTTTACAAGTTCTAATGATTTTATCATTTGGCATGACTGGTTGGGCCATCCTAATTTTAATATGATGCGCAGAATTATTGAGAATTCAAATGGACATACTTTGAAGAATCAAAATATTCTTCAATCAAAGCAATTCTATTGTGTTGCTGTTTCCAAGGAAAGTTAATTATTAAACTATCAGTAGCTAAGGTTGAGATTGAATCCCCTACATTTTTTAAACATATACAATGTGATATATGTGCAATAATTCACCCTCTATGTGGACCTTTCAAATATTATATGATCTTGATAGATGCATCTACAAGATGGTCACATGTGTTCTTATTATCAACTCACAATATAGATTTTGCAAGATTATTGGCTCAAATAATAAGGTTAAGAGCACAATTTTTAGCTTATGCAATAAAGATTATTCGTCTTGATAATGCTAGTGAGTTTACATCTCAGTCCTTGAATGATTATTGTATATCCACTGGAATAAAATTTGAACATTCATCTGCTCATATTCACACTTAAAATGGTATAGAAGAATCATTGATCAAACATCTTCAATTAATAGCTAGACCAATGTTAATGAGGATAAAACTTTCTGTTTCAACACGGGGCATGCTATTTTGCATGCGGCAGCACTTATGCATATAAAGGTCAACCAGTTATCATAACTTCTCCCCATTACAGTTGGTTTTTAGTCAAGAATTAAATATTTTTCATCTTAAAATTTTTGAATGTGCAATATATGTTCCAATTGATCTACCACAACGCACAAAGATGGGACCCTAAAGAAGGTTGGGGATATATGTTGGATGAATCTCGTTTCATTATAAAATATTTGAAACCAATGATAGGAGATTTATTTATGACAAGATTTTCTAATTGTTATTTTGATGAATCAGTATACCCAACATTAGGGTGAGAACATAAGCAGCTGAAACATAAGATAGATTAGAATGCACAAAAACTGTTTTATTAGATCCTTGAACAAATCAATGTGAGCAAGAGGTTCAACAGATGATTTACTTGTAAGATGTTGTAAATCAGCTACCAGATGCATTTACTAAGCATTCAAGGGTTACTAAATCTTATATCCCAGCTGCAAATGCTCCAATCTGAGTTGATGTCCTGATAGGACAAGTGGTTAATGAAAATGAGTCTAGGCCACATTTAAAATGTGGTAGATCAATTGATTTCAAAGATAAAAATCCTTGAAAAAGAAAAAAATATATTATCAAAATAATCACGATATGATGGAAATTGCTAAAAAAGAGCCTCAGGATCTAATAAATGATAAAATTACTGAGGAGGTTTAAATACCTGAAACTAATGAGAATGAAGAAATCTCAATAAATTATGTCTCGATGAGAAATAGGTGGAATCGAAATAATATTATGGTTAACAATGTTTTTGCTTACAATATTGCTATTGAAATAATGAAACAAGATGAGGATTTGGAATCAAAATATGTCAATGAATATAGACAGAGAGATAATTTGCTAAAATAGAAGAATACAATTCAAGCAAAATTGACTTCACTTGAAAAACATAAAGTTTTAGGACCAATAGTCCAAACAACTAAAGGTGTTAAGTCAGTGGGGTACAAATAAATTTTTGTGCAAAGACGAAATGAAAAAGGTGAAGTCGTAAAATATAAAGCACGACTTGTGGCACAAGATTTTTTGCAAAGGCCTAGTATTGACTACGTGGAAAAATATTCTCCTATGGTGGATGAAATTACCTTCTGATATATAATAAATCTGGCAGTTCATGAAAAAAGTGATATGTGCCTAATAAATGTTGCCACGACCTATTTATATGGCTCATTGGACAACGATATTTTTAGGAAAACCCTAGAAGCCTTCAAAGTATCTGAAGTATACAAAATTTTGCAAAAAACTTGCTCAATAAATCTTTAAAAATCCTTATATAGATTGAAATCATCAGGATGGATTTGGTACAACCGTCTTAGTGAATATTTGCTAAAAGAAGGGTACAAAAATGATCCTATTTTTCCTTGTGTTTTTATAAGAAGGTATGGATCTAAATTTGTTGTAATAGTTGTGTACGTTGATGACTTGAATATCATTGGAACTCCTAAAGAACTTCCAAAAGTTGTTGAGTGTTTGAAGAAATAATATGAAATAAAAGATCTTAGAAAGAAAATTTTTTGTCTCTGCCTACAGATTGAGCATTTGACAAATGAAATTTATTTCCATCAATCAACATACACTAAAAAAATTTTAAATTGATTTTACATGGATAAATCGTATCCATTGATTACCCCAATGGTTGTGAGGTCCCTTGATATAAAAAAAGATCCTTTTTTGACCTCATGAAAATGATAAAAAGCTTCTTGGTGATGAAACTTCATACCTCAGTGCAATTGAGGCACTAATGTATCTTGTCAATAATACTCGACCAGATATTTATTTTATGATAGTTTTATTAGCAAGATTCATCTCTTTCCTAACAAAAAGATATTGAAATGGTGTCAAGCATATATTCAGATATCTTCGGGGAACCATTAACTTGGGATTATTTTATTCTAATGAATCCAAGTCAGAAATTATTGGTTATGTAGATCTGGATACTTGTCTGATCCATATAAGGCTCGGTCTCAGATGGGTTACTATTTACATATGGTGGCACAGATATATCATAGCGTTCAATGAAGCAAACATTAGCTGCAACTTTTTCAAATCATGCAGAAATTGTTGCCATTCATGAAGCGATCCAACGGTGTGTTTGATTGAGATTAATGACTCAACATATTCAGGAAATGTGTGGATTTCCTCTGAATAAGGATATTCTAACTACATTGTATGAAGACAATGTTGCATGTATAGCTCAGCTGAAGGGAGGTTACATTAAAGGAGACAGAACAAAACGCATTTCACCAAAAAAAATTTCACTCATAATTTTGAGAAGAAAGGTGGAATAGATGTTCAACAAATTCGTTTGGTCGATAATTTGATAGACTTATTCACTAAAGCATTACCAACCTCAATATTTGAGAAACTGGTATTCAAGATTGGGATGCGGCGTCTCTGAGAAATGAAATAATGTTTGCATCTGGGGGATTAAAGTACGTGTTGCACTCTTTTTCCCTTAACCTAGGTTTTGTCTCAATGGATTTTCCTAGCAAGGTTTTTAACGAGGCAGCAAACAATACATATAAGGATAAATGTGTTCTCTTTTTACTTCACTATGATTTTTTTTTCACAGAATTTTTTCTTAGTAAGGTTTTAACGAGACATATTGTCTATCAATGGACATCCAAGAGGAGTGTTGTAAATAATATAATAATGTGGATGTCCATAACTTCTAGGTATAATCCTCCATTAAGTGTAGTAACTCTCACACCTCCACTATCTCCTCATTGATCATTCACTCCTATATTCTTCCCCACCTTCTGATGAGTTAATGTCATGTTTATGACACCTCTTGAACTCCCTTTTTGTAATACTATAAATAGAGGTCCTGAGGAAGATGTTTTAGACATTTGAAAAAAAGAAGAAACTCATATTATATTGTTCTCTTATTATTTACTTTTCATTATTCTTCTTAGTTTGTCTTGTTCTTTACATTGTTAGTCTTACTCTTAATATTATATTAAAATATAAGTTTCATTTTTATCTCACTCTTTATTGGTACCCTTCAATATTTTCTACAAAACCTAACTAAATTTAAATGAACATGTGTATTTCAATTCACGACGAAAATATGCATATGGATGAAGAAGCATAAGAAAATTAGTACTATAAGTTCTGAGGTCTATTGGCAAACAGTCCATTAAACAAAGGATAACCACTTGCATGAAGTTAGGCCGCAAATGGAAAAAGAATGGCATTTTTATAAAAATAACAAAATAAAAGACATACTTTGTAATAACTGACAAACTATTGTACTTCCAAAACATATCAATAAACTTTCACATAAATTATGCAACCTCCAATTGAGCTTCGATCTAGAAAGAAAATTAACTACCAAAACCTATCATTATTACATTTACGATTTGAATTTATTTTTTGGAGTTGTCATTTCTATTTTTTTTACTACCGTCTAAACTTATCGTTATTATATTTGTGATTTGACTTTCATTTTTTGGAGTTGTCATTTCTATTTTTTTAAATGATTGTGGTGTCTGCATCAGTTTGTGTGCACCTCAACTAATTTCATGGGATATTTATCGCCTCCCACCAGCAATAGGTATCAGATAACTCTATCCACCAAACTAGAACAGATTGAAAAAAATCACCTAGTATTTGGCGTTGTTGAAAATTAAACCTAAGAGCTAATAATTTTCTGCCTAACTTTATTGAATTACTTGGTCACACCCTTAGGTGCTATCATTCCTGATTTTGAGTCCAATAAATATTCTAATTCTGTGATTAGTAATGTGGAGCTTATATTGTTAACGTAACTGATTGATGATTTATGGGTGAATTTCAAAGAAGTTCGCCATTGATAAAGTTTCAAAGCTGAAATTTGGGTTTGCCACATTGAAATCATTTTTGGTAGTGTGTTCCAAAAGCATAGAACCATCTTTAGGAGCTTTTATCTCATGTTTGGGATGACTTGGTTCAAATATGGACAGGTTTTAGATTGAATATTTTATTGAATCTGAGGTTGAAGATCATTTTAAAGTTTCTTTTAATGTATGTCACTTCTATATATATCATGTGTATGCATGAAATATGTATGCCATTTGTATATTAATATGTATGTATAACATTTTACATCATTTAGGTCAAACCCATCGACAGTCCCCTGAACTTCGTACGATCTTTCACTTTAGCACCTCAAGTGGACGTTGTTCACTTTTGGCACCTCAAGTAGACATAAAGTGTGTCATTTTGACATCTTTTGCCAATTCAGTAAAGAAGTGTATTACACTCGCTTTTAAGCGTGTTTCATGGGTATTTTCATAATTTTTTCATCTTCCTTCTCCAACTGATTGAACTGTCTGAAAAAAGGAGTTGATGGGACATGTCCCCAACTAACTCCAGCTAATAAATTAATTAATGAGATAATAAAGTAATGGTCATGTCCTCGAAGGATGAGGACTCACTGCAAACTTTGATTGCTGAGACTGGAATGCTACTGATGTTATGGAGCTCGTGCTTCTAAACTTATGGTATAAAAAACCATAGTGCAAATGTGTTAGTATGTTAGAATGTACTGGTATGCATGTGAGGTAGGCTGAATGCAAAGGGTTCACATGAATGAACTATACTAACTGGCTAGGTAACATAAACGTGAGAATACATGCATGAATACATAATAACTGTAATTGAGTTCGTGACAACATGATTACTTAACTTGAGTACTGATACATGAGATACTGATAACTGTATAACTGAAATAACTGATACTGAGCAACTGTATCTGACAGTATAGATTCTGATGGAACTAGGTAAGTTTCATACTGTTCTAAGCTGACTATATTTGACAGTCTTGAATTTTGTAGAACTATCTGAGTTTATTACTGAGACTAAATGACTGTATTTGATAGTCTTGATTCTGTAACTGAAACTGTGGAAAGTAGTCATCTAACCGACATGCCCCTAATACGCCATTAAGGCTGAGTTGGGGTCCAATCTGTAACCCCAATTAGAAGGGTGTCAATATCACGCCACTGGTAAGGACAATCTATGAGTAACCCTTATGTAACAGGTGACTCTAGTGAGAACGATGGGAATCCTCATATAAAAGGTTAAGCCACCTCATCTTCCCTCATATAACAGGCTATGATGTCTCAACCTACGTTGGATACGTAGTTAGTTCTTAAAATACAAGGATTACTTGTAAGAATCACACCCTCATATAACAAGTGGGTTCCCATCCTTGGGTTCGCTCGGTGCTAATTTCTACTCCCATCTGGATAGACACTGAACATGATTAACTGAACTAACTAGACTGAGTTAACTGAGTTTTGTTGACTAACGGAATACTACTGAGATTACTAAATTTCTGAGGTTTCTGAGATTATTGAGTTTTACTGAGTTTTCCTGAGTCACATGACTGTCTGAATTTCTATGAACATGGCTCGACTGAGAGTATTTTGAAAACATGACACTGGATCTAGGCACACAGCTAATTGTCGGGTACAAGTAACCCCAGGACTCGATAGCATGAAACTGACAAAGCATGACTTTCTTGAATACATGACTAACATCATAATCCATAATACAATAAGTTGGAGATTTCATAAAGTAGAAGTTCTAAAGCACTACAAGGGTTACACATGTATCCAGAATTCACTGACTAAGGCATTTCATCAAACATTTGACATGCATAAACTTGTACATGGTTGGGGATTTCATATTATTATACTAGTATGGAACTTTTACTTCACATAGACATTCAATCAAACACATGGGAAGCATGCTTTGGTTATACAATCATCAACACATCTGATAATCATGGATACATCAATCAATATGTAAATTTAAGGATTTATCATAATTATTATGCAAATCACCACATCCTAGGGTCAATCATTGGAGTATGTAGTTTCAAACATGAATAAAAAACCCACAACATCATGAACATGAATTTCAATTCAATATAAATCATGAACATTCATAAATACACAAATCTTGAATTTTGAAAAGAGATTCTTGAGCTTCATGGGTGAAAGGGACCCATGAATTAACACATGACATACCTGGGTTGTGATTTCTTAATGACTGATGGAGAAAAACTTGAATCCTTGACTTAAATTAAAAACCTAGGGTTTCTTGTTCTTAGGGACTAATCTTTGAGAGGAAACCCTAATTTGATGTTGTGAATGAATAATGAACTTATGAGCCTTGGTCTGATATAATTAGGGATTAAAAATACCCTTTAAAATTGACTTAAAATTTGCTGAACGGGACCTGCAGCTCATGCAATGGTCCGTCGATGGCTTGATGGTCCGTCGTTTTGACCTTCGTACGTGGACCAAAAAAAAAGATTCACTATTTTATAGCGACGACTTGGGTGACGGTCCATCGCAAGTTTGATAGTTCGTCAACCTATCCATCGCACCTTATCTAGAAGGTTGACTCACTGTCTTGGCTGCGATGGACTAGGCGATGGTCTGTCGCTAGATCTACGATCCATTAACCTGGCCGTCGCACCTGGGTGATTCTAACAACTCTGAGTAAAACATCCATAACTTTTTACTTCGATATCAGATTTGGACGAAATTGGTATCGTTGGAAAGCTAATTTAATTTTCCACTTGATAAAAATTAAAAATATTAAAAATTCTATGTGTACACAAATGGATTCATATTTTAAAGTAAGTTTCTAATATTCTTGGGAAGATTTCAAGCTAGGTAGAGGTACGGGGTATTACAATATAGTGATGTGGCAATTTAAATGAGTTGTCATAAATCAATTGGATGTTTTATCCACGTTGGCAGCTAGTGAGACACACATACCAGTGTTGGTGTCGAAAGGTGCCAAAATGACTCACTTTATGGCTACTTGAGGTGCCAAAAGTGAACAACGTCCACTTGAGGTGCCAAAGTGAAAGATCGCGTCAAGTTTAGGGCGTTGTCGGTGAGTTTTGCCTTTGTATATCATAGGTTTATCCTATACATGACATGTATATAATATCAATGCATATGACATGAATCTCTCTAGTTTGAAAGACCGCTAACAACAGAAATGACACGACTCATTGTGGGGCTCATGCATTTAATTTAGGTGCGCTTCCGTATTTAATATTATGTTGTTGATGATTTTACATGATAGATCTTGAGAAACGAGAATGGTCTTCATCTCTAAAGATTGGTCCCAACATAAAAAGCGAAAGGGCACAGCAACCAGCTACCCCAATCTAATAGATATATTTGAGAAGTCGTGAAAAATTTTGGTCCCAACATAAAGAGCAAAAGGGCACAACAAACAGCTACCCCAATTTAATAGATATATTTGAGGGGTCCTTTTCATAGAGAAGGTCCAATATACCCTTCAAGTATTATAGATAGTCCTAAAATACTCTTTTTCCACCATTGGGTTCTAAAATAGCTTTCTTATCCTCTATAAGCTGTAAAACACCCTTCGCATCCATCTGTAGATTTTTTTTTGGTTTTTTATCCGGTGTCCGATACCCACATTGGATTTTGATTAATCCAGATTTGCGCCACGTAGGACCCCATTCGGGGGGAAGTGCTCCTAATAGAGTTTTCTATTGGTTCTATTCTATCTTTTCTATTAACAGACACTTTTAAAAAATTCATTTAACACATATCAATTTCTTATTGATTGAAATTTTAATTTATTTAAAACTTATTAATACCCAACCCAGTCCAGATCCCACTTAAAATTACCCAACCCAACAAGCCAAATTTAACCAACGACCTAAATCCTAAGTCATCCATCACTCTGTCCATCAATCTTCAGGTGTAACAAAACTTATACTAACATATAACACTAGTGACCTGATGTTGTAGCCTTCTCATTATTTTTTTACTATGCAAACAAATCAACATGCCAAAATTCTAACTGATGCGTCTGATTTATGGGATGCTATATTGTACGACTTTTCTCCAACTGTTTGTCCCATTTCAAATTTCAAGCTAGAAACCAAGTTGGACACAATTTCAATTACCCATGTCTCTCTGGAAATTACAGCATGTTATGAATTTTCAATTACTCCATTTCATAAGAAACTATGGTGATGATGTCCAGTTTCCCACCATGGTACTCAAATCCAGTCTTGCAAGCTCCATCATAGAAAGGCGATGACTTAGTATGATCCATTGATTGTAGTTGTGCCAGTTCTACAATCCTCTGAGCAGTCATCTGATGCCCTAAGCTAGCTTACATGGCCTGAAATACATCTCCACTGATAACTTCATCATACAAAATTATCAAAATGCCTACAGTGTTGGATAATTAGAACATCTCCAGGTGCAACAGTAAGTTTTGTGACCTGAAGATGATAGATAGAATGACGGATGGCATAAGATTTGGATCACTGGGTCAGGTAATTAAGTAGGATCTAGATTGGGCTTAGGAATTAATACAATTTTAATTAATCAAAATTCCAACCAATAATAATTGATACGTATTAAATGAAAATACTAATTGTTATAAATGTATTTACATTATAGTGAATGTCTTTCAAGATTTAATAAGATATAGTTGATATCTATCAGGATTTGAAGTATCGGTTTTTTTAGTCAGAAACTAGGAGTATTTTTCCCTATAAATAGAGGGGTTTTATTCATTGTATTCTCAATCTTATCATCCCTCAAGAGAAATAAGAATTACTCTCTATTCTCTCTCTATTTTTCTTCTTCTTTGATTTATATTTCATAACACGTTATCAACACGAGTCTCTAATAAATTAAGATACATATATAATTGGTTGGATGACAAGAGACTCCACCACGAGAAAGTACCAAAATTAGAGAAACCATCTGTCAGTGATCTTTGAAGATAAAGTTTTGATTAAAAAAAAAAGGTTACCGTTCTGTCTTCATAATTCATATATAACATTTAAAAGGTAAGTCTTTATTTTACTAAGTATTATTTTATTTCTTTTTATATAACTAATAATTTTACAAAACTTGAGTTTGTTGCCTCGAGCAAGAACTACCTCTCATGGATGTTGGATGTTAAAATCCACTTAGATGTTATGGGTTTTGGAGACACCATAAAGAAACAAAATACAACATCTAATCAAAATCGTGCTAAGGCTATGATTTTCTTGCATCATCATCTTGACGAAATTCTGAAAATTGAATACCTTACTACTAAGGATTCACTTGTTTTTTAGAATAGCCTAAAAGAAAGAAAATTTGACCTCTTGAAGATGGTCATCATCCCAAAAGCACGATATGAATGCATAAACTGTGCAAATAAGGTGTTGGGATTATGAAAATAAGGTGTTGGGTTCAAACCTCATTGATTGTTGCCTAAGACGCCTTTATATGGATAAGACATCAAACTTGAATCTCAATGCACCATATTGTTGATATAATGATGGCTAAGGAAAAATAATGTGTTTTTGTGAAAAGTCATAAAAGAAACATATCTTATTGAATATGCTCCATTCCTTGAAGTGAATATGGTAGCAAAGCTTAATATGTCTAAAAGAAGAAAAGTGATTCAACGTACGAATATAAGCATGGGGGGACAATGTGATAATAATTATCAAAAATGATAATATTTTCACATGCTTATTATGATTATAAGATACGCTAGAGAAAAATTCTCTACATCATATGTATTCCTCAATTTATCTTGTAGTAGCAATATGATGAAAGAGGTTATAAGATATATAAGCTATTATAATTTGATAGGCTTAAGACACGATTATATTCCATTCTTGAGGAATGAGAATTTTGATTATTATAAGCACAGATTCATTCTTTGGGGTGAATGTGATAATATTTAGTGAAGCTTATTAATATAAACATGTACTTGATTGTGATGGTATAACAACTCACCTTCAAAAGAGGCAGAATAACTGAGATGAGTTATTTTGAAATCTACTTCTGAAGTAGTAAATCTGAAATTTATTCATATAATAGTAAATCTGAAATTTACTAAAGCAAAAATACATATCATGGTAAACTTGGAGTTTACTAGAGTAAAAGTTCATAAGTTGATATGAACGATTGTGATATCTCGAAGAAGTGCATACTAAGTATTGAACATATATTGAAGAATTAGAAAATTCTTCATGAAATTTAATGTTGCTTGTTCTCATGATAAGTTGGTTGGACCAACTAATTTTGGGATTGGATCCCTCAAAATCTGAAAAGAATAAAAGGTGAATAAGGATCCGTTCACCTATCATGTGATATGTTGAAAAGATGCATCAATAAGATGATCACATGTACATTCATGGTCAACTTACATTTGACATTCATAAAGTTACTTGCTCAATATAAATTGAGCATAATTTTTCAGATTGTGTAATCAAGATAATTCATCTTGATGATGATGGTTTAGCATTGAATATCTTTCATAAATAGCTGAACCATTACTAATGAGAACAAAGTTTTATGTATTGATCTGAAATATGATATGTTGCATACAATAGAACTTGTATGCATTAGACCAATAAATTATGATTATTTATTCTCTCTCAATTGGTTCAAGGTTAGGAACCAACTATTTCATCTAATAGTTTTGATGTGCGGTATACGATTAATGAATATACCATGATGCACAAATATGGATTTCTCAAAGAATATGGATGATGTATGATAGTTTTCCTAACATAAGGGGGAGATTTTAAGCAGTTATGAAATATGTTAGGAATTATCATCAGATCCTCATTCAAAATATAATTCAAGTAAAATGCCGAAAGCATCTCATATTAAGCTGGAAGTGCTCTTATTTTATGTCCCAAAAGGACAAAGTCTACACATACGTAAAACGTGGTAGACCAATCGATTCCGAATGAAATAATCCTTGAAAAGGATAAGGAGCAAATAATCATGATAATAAGGCAATGTGCTCTTGAAGATCCTATGACATAACACTTCATGAAACCGTATGAGAGGTTTAGGTACCTGAAAATAATGAAGTGATAAGATCTCAAAATGTTATGTCAAAATGTGAACCGATATGAAATGATATATCATCATTATCTTTGATATAATATTGTAAAAGATTATGAGGATCTGAATTCCACGTTAATTTAAGCATGCTGACGTAGAAACATTTATCATGTGACATGAAAGGATGCATCTTGGTAAGCGTAACACTTATTTGATTTGCAGTTTAGACACTTGAAGATGTCACACATGAAATGTTGAATATTGTCACTAGATAAAATTTATATGAAAACTTCTTTAAGGATTCAAAATATAAAAGTTTATGGGAAACTTATTGATAATCCTTATATTGCATAAGCTTATAGCTTGAAAATTATTGAAACTCTTGGAGAGTTTTCAAAAGCAATAGATTGTTTACTGAAATGAAAAATATACCGAATTAGATTGGTTATGAAGAACCATATCTTAGTGCAAGTGGTGCACTCATGTATCTTACAAATACTACAAGGCCCGATATAGCCTTTCCAGTCAATTTGTTAGCAAGGTATATTTCTGCTCCTACTAGGAGACATCAAAACGGGATAAAACACATGAGCTTGTTTTATTCTAATGATTCCAGTCTCGATATCATTGGTCATGCTGATGTTAGGTACTTATCTGACCCGCATAAAGCTCGATCTCAAACAGGCTATGTGTTCATATGTGATAGTACTGCCATATCTTGGAGATATACAAAGCAGTCTATCGTAGCTACTTTATAGAATCATGCTGAGATAATAGCTATTCATGAAGCAAGTCGAGAATGTGTATGGTTGAGGTCTGTGATATATCTCATTCGAGAAAAATGTTGTTTGAAATGTGGAAATATACCTATAATTTTATACAGTGATAATGAAACATGCATAACATACCTTAATGGAGGATTCATAAAATGATATAGAACGAAGAACACTTCATCATAGCTTTTATACATACATGAGCTACAAAAGAATGGTGATATTAATGTACAAAAGATTTGTTCAAGTGACAATGTGGCTGATTTATTCACCGAGTCTCCTCCAATTGTAACTTTCAAAAAAATAGTGTACAAGATTGGGATGCAAAGGTTCAAGGATGTTCTCATTAAGGGAGTTCGCACTGTACTCTTTTTTCCTTATGAGGTTTTTTTCCACTGGGATTTTCTTGTAAGGTTTTTAATGAGGTAACCTATATGTGTATTGTTAGAGATGTATACTCTTTTTCCTTCACTGGATTTTTTTCCCATTGAATTTTTTCTAGTAAGGTTTTAATGAGGCACATTATCTATCTAGACATTCAAGGGGAGTGTTACAAATGTATTTACACTATAGTGAATGTCTTTCAAAATCTAATAAGATCTAGCTGATATCTATCAGGATTTGAAGTATCTATCTTTTAGTCAGAAACTAGGAGTATTTTCCCCTATAAATAGAGGGGTTTTATTCATTGTATTCTTAATCTGATCATCCCTCAAGAGAAATAAGAATTACTCTCTATTCTCTCTCTATTCTTCTTCTTCTTTGCTTTATATTTCATAACACTAATTTATTTTTTAAGAGTGTTTGTTAACGAAAAGGGCAGAATAGAGATGATAGGTGGATGAGAAGGGTATTTTGGAGCCTATAGATGGATGAGAAAGGTATTTTAGAGGCCAGAGGTGGTAGGAGTATATTTTAGAACCATTTTCCTAAAATACATGATAGTTTTTAAAATTTAAAAGATTTTGCTTTCCAACATACAAATTTAATCTTGAAAATTCACTCTAAATTTATTCCGAGTCAACTCTCGATAATAAAATGAAATAGCTACAACAATGTTCAATTTAAGTGGAGCGAATGGGAGAGATACAAAAACATTATTTCCTTCTTATCTTACAATAAAGGTGAATCTTTTCTCAAGCCTAAATATTTGGCGAAGTTCAACTATAACTCTTTTCTACCTTTTTTTCTTTAAATACACCAGTTAAAAGCTTATTTATACAGATGGGGTTGTAAAACTGTGGATCTTGGCACAAAACTATAAGGCATTTGGTGCCACTACAGTGAAAAAAAAGGACCAGAAAGATGGAAGTATGTTGCCTCTCAGTCCTTACACATAAAACTGAAAAACCCGTGTTTGATTCAGGAAAGAAAACTTTTACAAAACAATATTTTAGATATATTTGAGAGGATCATAAGAATCAATGGATATAATTAAATTGATTCAGTCTCACGACATTTGAATCATGTGACATGAACAAGCATATACTTTAATGGAGGTCCACTAGAGAAAAGTTGTAATACCCGTGCCTTTTTCCTAGCTAGAAATCATCTCAAGGAAGCTAGGACTTACTTTAAAATGCAAAACTATCTTTGTACACGTGGCATTTTTGAGATTTTCACTTTCTATCACGTGGAAAATTGAGTTAGCTTTCCAACGGTACCAATTTTGTATCCGACATCAGACGAGGAAGTTATGGATGTTTTACTTGGAACTGTCGAAACGCCCAGGTATGATGGACAAGTTGATGGACCACCACATAAGTGACGGACCACCACTTTGACCATCATATCCAAGGTAGTTGATCCATGTACTAGATAAGGACAGACTAACGAGTTGATGGACCATTAAAGTTGTGGCGAACCATCATCCAGGCCGTCAACTCTTATCCAGTGAATCCTATTTTTGGTCCACGTCTGACGAGCTAAGTGACGAACCATCAGTCAGACCGTCACACGCCACGTTCAATTTATTTCCAATTTGTTTTAACAAAGGTATTTTGGTCACTTACCACTCGCCTATATATACCTAGATGAGTCCGAATTCGGCCATTTTGCTCATTATTATTTCACAAACAAAAACTAGGGTTTCTCTCTAAATTTAATATCCAAGAACAAGACCCAATCCTCTTCAAGAATCAAAGTATTTCAAACTCTTCAAGTTCAAAAATGTCAAGAACCCTGATTCAAGTATGCGTAGTGTTCATCCACGGATTGCTTTCATCCATGGAGTTCAAGAATCAATCTTTAAATACCAAATCATAAACGTTTTGTGGTGATATGATTGTATTCATGATTGGTGGTGGTTGTTTGTGCTATAGAGTAGTACTTTGATCAATTTTCATGAAGTTTATGATCATATAGTCAGAACCCATGAATTTGGGTAGTTTAATATGGTGAAATTCATGAACACACCTATGCCTTAGAGAATGCTTGCAAGGTGTTTGATAAAATGCTTAGAATGCTAGAAATTTCATATTTACATGGTCCCATATTATCTACATGACAAGTCCATGTTAATTATATAATTGTAACACCCTGAGATCCCATCCTGAGACGTCACACGGTGCTTATGGACCCGAAGGACCATAAGCTAACCCTTTTCTGATATCTGTACCTGTACACTGCATAATATCTAAAATAAATGCGGAAACATGCCATAAGGTTCAACACATCTATACATACTCAAAACTGAAAACTGAATACTAATACATCCGTTTGAAAAGCCTCTAAATTGTCTTAACTGTGGAGTTGATGGGACAGGTCCCCAACTAACTCCGTCAACTGAAAATAAATAAAATCTAAAACAATAATAGTAAACTGAGATTCGTCCTTAAAAGAAGAGGACTCACTGCTACTGCTGCTGACAGGGACTGAACTGCTGAGGATAATCTGGATCCTGTACCTCTGAACCTATGGTGTTAAATAAAACACCATAGGACAAATGCGTCAGTACAGGAATGTACCGAGTATGTAGACGAGGTAGGCTAATGCAAGGGCTCATGTATGCACAATATCTAAACTGAAAAATCATAAAAAAATGCCACATGAGAACACATACATGAATGCAAAGAACATGAATACAATCATCGCAACTCTAGATACTGAAAGTCACATACCACTTTACTGCAGACTAAACTCACTACTGACACTGAGATACTGAATCACTGACTCCTCTAATATTGATAACTGAGGATCTGGATGTGCTTACATCAAGAACTATACTCTGAGCATAATGCTTTCGACTGACAGAATTAGAGATCAACTTTGCTAACAGATTATTCTGGAAGCGATTATCAATGATAAGAAGTATGATTATATATGAATCTGACGACAAGAATATTTAATAGAAATTTGATACTGTGATCAAGCCTATCTGGTGGCATATCTCTGAATATGATATCAATTAACTATATATGTGACCAAGCCTATCTATTGGGATGGTCCATGAATCAACGGAACTATCTGAGTTCCTCATAAAGATAGATGACTGTATCTGACAGTCTTGATTTCTGAAGATTGATTCTGAAACTAAAACTGTGAGAAGTAGTCACTTAACCGACATGCCCCAACCTACCATAGGTGGGGTCCAACCTCTACCCCCGATTGAAAGGGTGCCAATACCGTGCCACGGGTAAAGACATTATCTTTATGTGTATTATCTTTATGTGACCCTCATCTATCAGGTGCTAAAATGAGAACGGTGAAGCCCTCATCTAACAGGTCAAGCCACCTCATCTACCCTCATCTAACAGGTAAGATATCTCTCATCTACCCTTAACTAGTAGGTATGATGTCTCAACCTATGTTGGCTACATTGTTCTGGAGCACAAAGATTGCATCTAATAATCATGTTTCTCAAAAGATCTAACTGAGTTACGCTGAGATTACTTAGTTCCGTATCTGATGGAAAAGATATCAAATCATAGTATCTGACTAACGATACAGAGCTTGAATAGATTACTCAAATCACTACTGAGATTAGAATTGAATCACTTGAATACTATTAGATCTGAGTTAATTATAGGACTAAGGCTAGATTACTAGTGATATAAAGATTACAGAGATTTTTGAGATTACTGAGCTTTCTTAAGTTCCACACTAGTCCGAGGATACAGAGTTCTATAGTTCACTGAAATCTGAGAAACATGGCTCAACTAGAATTATTGAGAAACTGACATGGGCTCTAGACAACAGCTCTATTTTCGGGTATAAATACCCCCAGGACTCGATAGCATAAAAGTAAGCATCATCATCCATTCATCATCACAAGCAATCACGCATTATCACAATCATTCAAGCATCTTCACAAGCAATTCAGGAATCATGCCATATGTTCATTTCCACAGTCATTAAACATCACCTCAAGCATTTAAGGATCTCAAACATCTATTCATCATTACAGTCACCAAGGAGTCACTTTAAGCATCTTAAAATCATAATCATATAACAACATAGGGGAAACATGCTACTAGATTGTACTCCCTTCAACAAGGTTTTACCTCATCTATTTCATACCTATATCGATCTTGACATGTGTTTGGATATCCCATGGCTTGGGGAGACTTCATACTATCACGTCATAACTTACTTTCTAACCATTTGGTGTGTATTAAAAGTTTAACATATATCAAGAGCACATAATTGAGGGAATTTACAACCATCATATCTCGACTAGTTCACTAGGGTCTTTCAACAACCACTCGACATGATCGATTTTACACCTACTTGGGAATTTTATGTTATCTTCGCACATTTCATTCACTAAGGCATTTTATCAAACACTAGGCATGCATGGACTAGCTCACAATTTGGGGTTTCCTATTCAACATACTATAGTGGCCCTTATGCTTCACCTAAGATCTTTATCAAACCTATGGTGAAGGTTTTTCATTTATTCAACCATTTCTACACCCAAAAGTCATGAACACATCACATGGAAAAACAACTTCAAGAGGGTCTATCACAAACATCACATGAATTCTACATACTAAGGTCAAAGCTCATAAATTTTGTAGGAAAACATAAATCAAAACTCAACAACAGATTTAACATCTATTTCAACTCATACAAATCATTAACAACTCACAAACATAAAAATCTTTTAGTTTTAAAAAGGGTTCTTGAGCTTTTTGGATGAAAGGGATCCAAGAATCAACATCTACATACCTTAATCTACTTAATTGGATGAACTTTAATTCTTGAAACATTATTCACACTTGAAATAAATAAATTCTTGAAGCCCACACTATGAGGAACTTGATTCTTGAAGAAACCTTGAAGAATTTATGGATGAATTTTGGAAGATTAGAGTTCTTGAATGAAACCCCAGATACTCTTGAGAGAATTAGAAAAGAAAATGATTGAATTAGGGTTTGGAATGAGGGTTCCTCATATTTATAGAGGCTAAAAAAAGGTGGAAAATAACCAAAATACCCTTGCAAAAATGCCCTTGAATTGCTGGAAAAATATACTTGACGCAATCCGTGACAGGCCGTTAGGTCCGTGATAGGCCATCACAAATAGTTACCACAAAAGGGGTCCAAATTCTTGATTTTCTGCCTAGGAATGACGATGTCATTAGAATGTGATGATGTCATCAAAAAGGTCTTCAGAAATGTGATAGCGCGTCAGAAACGTCGTCACCGTTTTCCAGCTTGATATGCTGGAATAAAATGGGGATAAATCTTTGCTCCGGTACCAGATTTAGGCGAAATTGGTATCTTTGGAAAGCTAATTCAAAGATATTTCATTATATATATATTAATCCACCCAGTTATTCATAAACAATGAGTTATGGTCAATTTAAGTTGACCCAAATTTTTACGGTTACTAAAACTCGAACGATAGGAAAACGTTCAACTCGACCATGAGTTAGGGGACCTCTATGATATTAATTCATGCTCAAATAGATTCCCACACAATTCAAAGTATTTCATGCTTGGGAATATATTTATGAAACATTTTGACTCGAATTTTTGCTTTACCAAATACGCTCTAAGGCTTAGACTGGAAGAGGATTTTACGGGGCATTACAATAATTCAATATAAATACCATGTCATTGTTTGTTACTATTGTTGTGGTATGAAACATTTATGATAATGAAGTTATACAATATGTACATGATATATATCCCATGCACTCCCTACCATGCACAAGATGTTGAAAACTACATGTGGTATCCCCTACTTATGATATTATGAAGTGTGAACTCCAATCTTGTGATCAAGTCATGTCATGTGTGTCAGTTTCCCTCCATCGAGTCTTGGGGGTATTTGTACCCAAAAAATATAGTTGTGTTCCTTGATCCAAGTCACGCTACCCAGATAATCTCAGTCAAGCCATGATCTATAGAACTCAGTCAGTCATGTGACTCAAGAAACCTTTGAAATCTCATGATCTTAGCAAAATCTCAGATAGTAGTGCTATTCCGTCAGTTAATGGAAGTCAGTTACTCAGTCCATTCATAGTTAGTTAAATTATGTTCAGTCTCTTCAGATAGGAATAGAAGTTAGCATCGAGTGAAGCCAAGGATGGGAACTCACCTGCCAGTTTAAGGTGTGATTCTTAGTAGTCATCCTTGTGTTCCAAAACTACTTGGCCAGCGTAGGTTGAGACATCTTAACCTATCAGAATAGGGTTGATGAGGTGGCTTAACCTGTCAGTTTAGGGTTTCCACCGTTCTCATTTGAGTACCTGCCATATGAGGGTCACTCATAACAGTCCTTACCAGTGGCGCTGTATTGACACCCCTCCAGTCAGGGTAGAGATTGGACCTCAACTTAGCTATATGTATTATTGGGGAATGTCTGTTAAACAACTACCTCCCACAGTTTCAGGTTTAGTCTCAGTAAAAGAACTCAGATAGTTCTTCAGATACCAGTATACCAGGACTACCAGATACAGTTAAATTCAGTTATAGTACAGAACTCAGATAGTTCCATCAAACCCAGGACTGTCAGACAGTCACCCATGTTGAAAAAACCATAGTTTCAATCATGTCAGAAATTAGTAAATCATGTATTAGCGTACAGATACACTATACATATTTACGTTTCCAGTTATTATCTATGTATGTTTGCACTTTCACATTTATATTAGTCGGTCAGTTAGCATTGCTCATGCATGTAAACCCTTTTCATTTAGCCTATCTCACTCGTATACTCAGTACTCCAGTTGTACTGACGCATTTGCGCTATGGTGCTTTCTTTTTATGTTACACCATAGGTTCAGAGACACGAGTTCCAGACCAGAAGTAGCATTCGCATTCTTGTATACAGAGATGCAGTGAGTCCTTTTCATTCAAGGATGGTATGATTTGATTTATTCATTTATTATTTTAGTTAGCTATTAGTTTACAGAGTTAGTTGGAGATATGTTCCTTCAACTCCTTATTTAGACTGTGTTTAGAGGCTTTCAGATTTAGTTCAGATTTAATTTAGTTTCAGTTATTTTGGGTATCTTTCACCCATATAGATGTTATTTTACCAGATTCTTTATTCAGTTGAACCTTATGGCCTACATATTCATGTTTTCTGCATTATTATGATATATATTGTAATGTACATGTACAAATATCAATCATGGATTAGCTTGTGGTCCCTCGAGGTCATAAGAATCGTGTAGCATTCTAGTTTAGAAAATCGGGGTGGTACAAAGTTGGTATCAGAGCCTAAGGTTCAATAGAGTCCTAGGAAGTCTAAAAACTACATCTAGTAGAGTCTTGTACATGGGTGTATTGCGCGCCATATTTATGTACAAGAGGCTATAAGATGTTTTAGGAATAGTTTTCCTTCTTTCAATATTCCTGTCGTGTTAGTGAGCATAATCTCAAGTTAAACTCTCAGTTTAATTCATTCTTCTCTTATTTCAGAATATGCCTTCAAAGAGAAGAAACCAGCCAGTTCCTCAGCCCAAAGACCCTATGGGCAAGTATGTTTCTCATGCGAAGTTTAGATCCGCATTCAAAACACTTGCTCAGTCTGTGGCTGCCCAGAATAAACGGCCACTAGTTATTTCGGCTAATACAGTGGCCAATTTCACAGCAGTTAGATTTAGGGACTTCACCCGAATTAACCCTCTATCTTTCTTCAGGTCTAAGTCTGATAAAAACCCTCAGGTGTTCATTGACCAAGTCCAGAAGGTCATTGACATCATAGGAGTTACTTCTGTTCAGAGCATCAAGTTAGCCGTATACCAGTTACAGAATATTGCTCACACTTGGTACAAACAATGGAAGTCTGAGAGCTTAGAGGATCCAGTTCCTATAGAGTGGGAGAAATTTATCACGGCTTTGTTAGACAGATTCTTTTCCCAAGAGCTGAGGGAGGCCAAATTTCTTAAGTTTATCAACCTCAGGCAGGGAAATATGATGTATAGGGAGTATTCTCTCAGATTTACTCAGCTAGCCAGATACGCCCCTCATGTGATTGCAGACAACAGGGCTAAGATGAGCAAGTTCGTGTCAGGAGTGAATGATAGCATGGTAAATGAGTGTAGATCTGCAATGCTGAATAATGATATGACTTTAGCCAGCTCATGACCCATGCTCAGCAAATAGAGGAGAAAAAAGTTAAGGCTAGGGAGAGGCAAAATAAGAGAGCAAGATCAGGCAGTTTCAGTTCTGCTCAGCCCAAATTAGAGGGAGGAAATCGTTCCCAATTTTATCCCAAGTCATCAACTCCAATTCATTCTTCAGCTAATGCTCCAGCTCCTAAGTTCAAAGATAGAGCACCCGACTCTAAATCTCAGGATAGTGTCAGCAATGCCCGAACTAATCCCCTATGTCAAACTTATGGTAAGAACCACCAGGGTGTTTGCAGAGTCGATAGTGATGTTTGTTTTGGCTATGGCAAGCCAGGCCACAGAGTCAGAGATTGTCCTCAGTCTAGTTATCAGGGTTAGCAAAATCGTTCCACAGCTCAGTCTGGTCGCCCGAACCAACAGGGTACAACTTTCAGTGCTACTAGTGGGCAAAACCTAAACAGACTCTATGCTCTTCAAACTCGACAGGATCAGGAAAATTCTCCATTACAATTTTCCATATTTATGTTTACGCTTTGCTAGATCCAGGCGCATTCTTTTCTTTTGTTAATCCATACACAGCAGGTGATTTCGGAATTAGTCCCAAAATTTTAGCAAAGCCCTTTTCAGTCTCTACCCTAGTAGATAAAACCATCATAGCCCAGTGGGTATATAGGACCTGCCCAGTTATGATATTTCAGAAATCCACGTCAGTAGATTTAGTTGAATTAGAGATGATTGATTTTGATGTCATTCTCGGCATAGATTAGCTTCATTCCTGCTATGCCATAGTCGACTGCAGAACCCAGATAGTTCAATTTCAATTCTCGAATAAGCCCATCCTAGAGTAGAAGGGTAGTACTTCATCTTTCAGGGGTCAGCTTGTTTCCTATTCGGGCAAGGAGAATGATTTCTAAGGGGTGTGTGTATTATCTCGTGCATATTAAAGATTCCAGTTCCGAATCTCCTAGCCTTGAATCAGTTCCAGTTGTTAATGAATATTCAGACGTCTTTTCCAAAGATTTTCCAAGCATTCCTTCCAAAACGGAAATAGACATCGGCATAGACCTTCTCCCAGATACTCAGCCTATTTCTATTTTACCATATAGAATGGCACTAGCAGAACTCAAGGAACTAAAAGATCAATTGAAGGATCTCTTAGATAAGGGATTCATCAGTCCCAGTGTATCCCCATGGGGTGCACCAGTCTTATTCGTATGCAAGAAAGATGGTTCTCTCAGGATGTGTATTGATTACATTAGTTCAATAAAGTCATGATCAAGAACAGGTATCCGCTTCCTAGAATAGATGACTTGTTTGACCAACTTCAAGGTGCCAGTTGTTTCTCCAAGATAGACCTCAGATTAGGCTATTATCAGCTCAAAGTTAGAGAACGTGACATCCCAAAGATAGCTTTCTATACTCGGTATGGTCACTTCGAATTTCTAGTCATGTCCTTTGGTCTTACCATTGCCCCTGCAGCTTTCATGGACTTAATGAACCAGTTGCTCAAGCAGTACTTGGACATGTTCTTCATAGTCTTTATAGATGATATTTTGTTCTATTCTCGTACAGAGCGTGATCATTCAGACCATCTTAGAATTTTCCTTCAGACTCTCAGAGATCATCAGTTGTTCGCCAAGTTCAGTAAGTGAAAATTATGGATAAGATTAGTAGCATTCCTTGGCCATATTATTTTCGGTGATGGCATTAGAGTAGATCCTCAAAAGACCAAAGAGGTAAGAAACTGTCCTCGCCCTGTCTCTCCATCAGATATCAGGAATTTCTTGGGTTTGGCTGGCTATTACAGATGCTTTGTCGAGGGATTTTCTTCTATTGCATCTCCTATGTCTAGATTAACTTAGAAGAAGGTTAAGTTTCAGTGGTCAGATTCTTGTAAGAAGAGTTTTCAAGAGTTGAATACTCGACTCACCTCAGCCCCAGTTCTAACTCTTCCAAATAGTTCAGACGATTTTTTAGTCTATTGTGATGCGTCCAGAGTGGGTTTAGGTTATGTCCTCATGCAGCATGGTAAGGTCATAGCCTACGTTTCCAGACAGCTAAAGCCCCATTAGTAGAATTATCCTACTCATGATCTTGAGTTAGCAGCCGTAGTATTTTCCTTACAGATTTGGAGGCATTATCTATACGGAGTTCATGTAGATTTCTTCACAGATCATAAAAGTCTCCAGTATGTCTTTTCTCAGAAAGATCTCAATCTTTGTCAGAGAAGGTGGTTAGATCTTTTGAAAGATTATGACATGAGTGTTCTTTATCATTCGGACAAGGCCAACATTGTGGCTGATGCTCTCAGTAGACTCTCCATGGGCAGTGTTTCTCATGTAAAGGATGGTAAGAAGAAGATAGCACAGTAAATTCATCAGCTTTCTAAACTAGGCATTCGCTTAGTCGACTCTTCAGAGGGTGGTGTATGTGTTTAGAGTAGTTCAAAGTCATCTCTAGTTTCTGAGGTAAAAGAAAAGCAAGATAGGGATCCCAGCCTTGTTAAGCTAAAGGAGTCAGTTCAGAATCAGAAAGTAGAGGCTTTCTCCCAAGGAAAAGATGGTGCTCTTCGTTTTCAGGGTCGTTTGTGTGTTCCAGGTGTTGAGGACTTGAGGCAGCAAATTCTTGTAGAGGTGCATGGTGCGCGATACTCTATTCATCCAGGGACTACTAAGATTTACCACGACTTACAGGAGATCTATTGGTGGAGTAGGATGAAAAGAGATGTTGCATAGTTTCTAGCTAAGTGCTCTGCATATCAGCAGGTTAAGATAGAGCATCAGAAACCTAGTGGGTCCATGCAGGAGTTCACCATTCCTACTTAGAAGTGGGAAGAAGTGAACATGGATTTCATGACGGGTTTGCCTCAAACTCGTCATCAACACTATTTGGTTTCGTTCATTATAGACAGAATGACCAAGTCAACTCATTTCCTTCTAGTTCATACCTCTTATTCAATCAAGGATTATGCCAAACTCTATATCAGGGAGTTGGCCAGATTACACGGTGTTCCATTATCTATCATCTCAGATATAGGTACACAGTTCACCTCTCACTTTTGGTACCCAAGTTTATCTCAGTACCGCCTTTAATCCTCAGACAGATGGTCAAGCAAAGAGGACCATTCAGATTCTTGAAGATATGCTAAGGGCACGTGCAGTTGATTTCAAGGGAAGTTGGGATGACCACTTGCCTCTAATTGAGTTTTCATACAACAATAGCTATCATTCCATTATGCAGATGGCTCCATTTGAAGCTCTCTATGGTAGGAGGTGTAGATCTCCAGTCGGTTGGTTCGAAGTTAGTGAGGCTTTAGTCATCAGTCCTGACTTGGTATTTGATGCCTTAGAGAAAGTTCAGTTGATCAGAGAGAGACTTTGGGCTGCTCATAGCCGATAGAAGTCTTATGCAGATATTCGTAGAAAGGATCTTGAGTTCGAGGTCAATGAATATGTATATCTAAAAATCTCTCCCATGAAGGGAGTGAAGAGGTTCGGCAAGAAAAGAAAACTCAGTCCCCGCTATGTCGGTCCCTTCAGGATTCTCAATCGCTTTGGCAAGGTAGCTTATGAGCTTGAATTACCTTCATATCTAGACTCAGTTCATTCAGTATTCCATGTCTCCTTGCTCAAGAAGTACATAGGTGACCCAGAAGTTGTAGTCCCTATTCAGAACATTGATGTTCAGAACAGCCTCTCTTATGAAGAGATTCCAGTCAAAATTTTAGACTATCAGATTCGTAGGCTGAGGAACAAAGAAGTCCCTCTAGTCAAAGTTCTTTGGAGAAATCAGTCCGTTGAGAGAGCTACTTGGGAAGCAGAAGAAGACATGCGTACCAAGTACCCTCACCTTTTCTCCACCAACCCAGATCAAGCTCAAGGTAACAGTCCTCCTTAAGCTTATTCAGTTTTACGTTCAGCATTCAATATAACTTGATATTTCATTTTATGTTCATGTTCCATCACAAATTTGGTATCAATTACCATTGCATATTCAGCATGCATATATGTATCATTCCATAACATAATCATGCATCAGATATGCATTCTCATTGCGAGAACCTCAGTCATGCATTCATGAACCAGTTACACATGCATTAGATATGCATGTTTAGTATAATGAATTCAGTTTGTCAGTCATAAGAATATGTTCCATCTACTCATGTTCAGATTATTATTTCCTCTCTCTGTCAGTTCCATTCTAGGACGAATGTTCTCAATGGGGAGATATTCTAATACCCGTGCTTTTTTCCTAGCTAGAAATCATCTTAAGGATTCCAGGACTTACTTTAAAATACAAACCTATCTTTGTACATGTCGTATTCTTAAGATTTTCACTTTCTATCACGTGGGAAATTGGGTTAGCTTTCCAACGGTACCAATTTTGTCTAAATTCGACATCAGACGAGAAAGTTATGGATGTTTTACTTGGAACTGTCAAAATGCCCAGGTATGACGGCCAAGTTGATGAACCGCCACATTAGTGATGGACTGCCAATTTGACCATCACAGCCAAGGCAGTTGAGCCACTTACTGGATAAGGACTAACGAATGAGTTGATGAACCATCAAAGTTGTGACGGACCGTCATCCAGGCAGTCAACTCTTATCCAGTGAACCCCATTTTTGGCCCACGTCTGACAGGAAAAGTGACGAACCGTCAGTCAAACCGTCACATGCTGCATTCAGTTTATTTCTAGGTTATTTTAATAGGGGTATTTTGGTCACTTACCACTCGCCTATATATACCCAGATGAGTCTGAATTCAGCCATTTTTCTCATTATTATTTCACAAACAAAAACTTGGGTTTCTCTCTAAATTAAATCTCCAAGAATAATACCCAATCTTCTTCAAGAATCAAAGGATTTCAAACCCTTCAAGTTCAAAAACATCAAGAACCCTGATTCAAGTATGTTTAGTGTTCATCCACAGATTCCTTTCGTCCGTGGAGTTCAAGAATCAATCTTTAAATACCAAATCATAAATGTTTTGTGGTGATATGATTGTATTCATGAATGGTGGTTGTTGTTTGTGCTATAGAGTAGTAATTTGATGAATTTTCATGAAGGTTATGATCATGTAGTTAGACCCATAAATTTGGGTAGTTTAATATGGTGAAATTCATGAACACACCTATGCCTTAGAGAATGCATGCAAGGTGTTTGATAAAATGCTTAGAATGCTAGAAATTTCATGTTTACATAGTCCCATATTATCTACATGACAAGTCCATGCTTATTATATAATTCAATATGAATTCCATGTCATTGTTTTGTTGCTATTGTTGTGGTATGAAGCATTTATGATAATGAAGTGATACAATATGTATATGATATATATCCCTTGCACTCCCTACCATGCACAAGATATTGAAAACTACATGTGGTATATTATCCCCTACTTATGATATTATGAATTGTGAACTCCAATCTTGTGATCAAGTCATGTCATGTGTGTCAGTTTCCTTCCATCGAGTCCTGGGGGTATTCGTACCCAAAAAATATAGTTGTGTGCCTAGAGCCAAGTCATTTTACCCCGATAATCTCAGTCAAGCCATGATCTGTAGAACTCACTCAGTCATGTGACTCAGGAAACCGCCGAAATCTCATTATCTCAGCAAAATCTCATATAGTAGTGCTATTCTGTCAATCAACAGAAGTCAGTTACTCAGTCCATGTACAGTTAGTTAAATCATGTTCAGTCTCTTCAGATAGGAGTAGAAGTTAGCGCCGAGTAAACCCAGGGATGAGAACTAACCTGCCAGTTTAGGGTGTGATTCTTAGCAGTCATCCTTGTGTTCAAGAACTACGTAGCCAGTTTAGGTTGAGACATCTTAACCTGCCAGATTATGGTTGATGAGGTGGCTTAACTTGTCAGTTTAGGGTTCCCACCATTCTCATTTGAGTACCTGCCAGATGAGGGTCACTCACAATTGTCGTTACCAGTGGCGCGGTACTGACACCCCTCCAGTCGGGGCAGAGATTGGACCTCAACTTAGCTATATGCATTATTGGGGAGTATCGATTAAACAACTACCTCCCACAGTTTTAGGTTCAGTCTCAGTAAAAGAACTCAGATAGTTCTTCAGATATCAGTATACCAGGACTGCCAGATATAGTCAAATTCAGTTATAGTACGGAAATCAGATAGTTCCATCAGACCCAGGACTATCAGACACAGTCACCCATGTTGAAAAAACCATAGTTTCAGTCATGTTAGAAATAAGTATATCATTTATTAGCATACAGATCCACTATTACGTATTTACATTTCCAGTTATTATGTATGTATGTTTGCACTCTCACGTTCATATTAGCCTGTCAGTTAACATTGCTCATGCATGTAAACCCTTTTCATTTAGCCTACCTCACTCATATACTCAGTACTCCAGTTGTATTAACATATTTGCGCTATGGTGCTTTCTTTTCATATTACACCATAGGTTCAGAGACACGAGTTCCAGACCAGCAGTAGCATTCGCATTCCAGTATACAGATCTACAGTGAGTCCTCTTCATTCAAGGACGATATGATTTGATTTATTCATTTATTATTTCAGTTAGCTATCAGTTTACAGAGTTAGTTGGAGACATGTTCCTTCGACTCCTTATTCAAATAGTGTTTAGAGGCTTTCAGATTTAGTTCAAATTTGATTCAGTTTCAGTTATTTTGGGTATCTTTCACCCATAAGGATGTTATTTTACCAGATTCTTTATTCAGTTGAACCTTATGGCCTATATGTTCATGTTTTCCGCATTATTATGATATATATTGCAATGTACAGGTACAGATATTAGTCATGGGTTAGCTTGTAGTCCCTTGGGGTCATGAACACCATGTAGCATTCCAGTTCAGAAAATCAGGGTGTTACAAAAGCATAACTACTTACATCGCATTTGTTTTTCTGAATTAAAGACTGCGCAGATAGAGCAGCAAGAATTGTAGTCATGGGTAGCTATCTTTCTATACTCCATGTTCTTCAACACTTCTATCTCCTACAGCATATCTGATTTTTATGCCTTCAGCACTTCTCTGATCCAAAACACTTTGTTCTGCTTTATTCTTAGTTGGTGTTTTCTTTGGAACAAGTTGTCCCACCCGGGCGTACTTCTCCAAAAATTTATATTCCCAGTCTAGCAGAATTTCAAGTTCAGCATCACTAAGGCCTTCAAGGTTCCCATTAATATCTTCAGGTTTGAATGATAACTTAGCCAAGGCTAGGCTTGCATCCCTTCCAGAAAATATTGCATATGAACCACTAAGACCATAGAACATCCTATTTACAATGTTAAGAAAATAAATAAGTAGGTTTTATAGACAAGCAGAAAAGAAGCCTGTAAATAGTCTACCATTCATTTTATAGTGCTATAAATTGACAAAAAACTTCGAAAAAAAGTGTAGAAGGCGTCTAGTATATGATAAGATTAATACACTCAAAGAGTTTTATAATCATAAAAGGAACCACTAACAGATGTAAAACAGAAATTTATCTGAGCTATATTTCAGAAGAATCATCCTTGGCCCCTTTACTATTTCTTTCTCCAAAATGTTTGATGATCTAGTGTTCAAATCCATCCATAAGATTTCCCCCAACTCCAAGCAATTTTAAACATATTGGAAAGAATTCCATAACAGAAGCTGCAACTTTAAAATCAGTCTAGATGTATTTTGTATACCTAATTAATACCCGAAAAAATCCTGCTACTGCAGAAAAAACCGAGCCTTTTCTAGGGGTAGCAATGACAAAACACTGTAAGACTATTGCTCAAACTCTTTAAAAAATGTCAATATGTTCATGTCGAATCGTCCTAAAATGTATGGAATCCAGCACAGGTGTGGCAGCATTTTAGAGAGTCGGGGCAATATAACTTCAAGATTCCCTCATTAAATTAGTAGGAACAACTGACTTGAAGGTTTATTTTCTTTTTCTGTAGATGAATGTAACTTGAAGAACCTATACCTTTAGTGGTGCAGGCAATATTTTCACCAAGGGAATTTTAAATATAAGAAAACACAAAAGAAGCCAACAAAATAAAGTTCAACTACTGAAAGCACAACTCAAATATGTTACTATGATGGTATCCAACAAGATTTTATTTCTTCGAACATTTTAGGGTCGCAACATTAGATATATACTATGTTAATTATCCCACAACGAGAAAGGAATGGGTAATTGGTCTCCTTATATAGATTTGGGCAATCCTCCCCTCATGAGCTAGCTTTTGAGGTTGAGTTAGGCCCAAGATCCATTCTTTATTATGGTATTAGAGCCAGGCCCATTCCTTACCTATTCTTTTTTCGATGTAGGATACTAACACTCCCCCGCACGCCCAGGCCTCATTAACTGGAGCATGGATAATATAATATGGGGGCCCAATATCGGTGAACAAAGATTTGGAATGGGTTTGGCACTGATAAAATGATAAAGAATGGATCTTGGGTCTAACTCAATCCCAAAATCTAGCTCATGAGGGGAGGATTGCTCAAGTCCATATAAGAAGACCAATTACCCATTCCTTTTCCGATGTGGGATACTTAACATACTATATAATTTTCTTCTATACTAGTTTAACTACACGTGTAACTTCTGATTATTTCAAATTAAATAATTTTTTCTATTGCAAAGCTTTTAATAAAGTGTAAAAAATTTAAATCACTTTTCAAAGATCCTTACACTTTAATATCATAACTAGATAAGGTTTGCCCGTGCATATCATGGCCCAACATTTTGAGTTCGGTTATGATTTAATTTATATTTAATTTTTAGTTACATTCATAGTTTGAATGGATAGAATTACATAATTTAGAATCAAAACAACCATAAGTCCATAACTTATGAATACAAAAACACAATTCCATCATTCCTTAATAAAAGTGTAAAAACATATAAACCCACAAAGATAATAATAATATGATAATTCAAAAGCAATACTTGTTCATGACTTATTAGTGTCGATATCTTCTGTTGGTAAGTTGTTATTTTAGTTGTGTGACTAAGTTATTATAAACTTCATATTTATCTTACTGATTTCATGAATCTATGGTATTCAACTAACTTTATTTTGACAAGAAATTGCCTAAAAAGAGACCGATGTATATAAGTGATTGTCAAGTCATATAGAAACGTCATCATATACTAACTGTTGAATATTATTATATATGCGGAATTTTAGTACACAATATGACGCACCTAAATATAGTAGGGTTGTCAGATGTGTTCTTTATACATCCATGAGAATCATACTACTGAATAATAAAGTAGCCATTTACATAAAGAGAGTAATACATTTATATTCTATTTCTACATTGTCCAAAGTTAACATAATTTTTGTGTTGTGATAAATCTTTTTTTTGACTGATAAATGCCTGTAAAATTATGAATTGGTGATCAAATGTCAGTATTATAATAATGTGATCAAATAATAGCATCCCATATCTCAAAATAAATAAAGTGTAAAAATTCTAAGTTTTAAATTGCAACTAGCTTCTCTCCTATTCAAGCCATGTATTTTCTTACATCACAACATTCGGGTTGTAATGGACATTGTTGTGTTAATAAACTAAAAAAAGGATGTGTTATTAGTAATGTGGTAACTTGATAACTGGTAGTGCCATAGAAATATAGTAAACATGTGAATCAACCTAAAGTATCCAAAATGATCTCATCAATATCCAAAAAAGAGAAGAAAAAATTATTTTAATTGCATCAAATTTCAGCAACAACAACGACTCATCACACAAAAATAACAAAAAAAAGTTCTTCAACTGCATTTCAAAATAGCAACAAAAAAATGTGTCCAATAACATTTAAGATACAATAGCAACAATGTGTTCAACAGTGCTCAACAATAACTACAGGGTATCTACAACACCAGTTCAAGAGAACAACAAGCTAACTTATATCTTACTGGAGAGCATAACGGCCATGGTCCTATTGACATTTACTGTTGTAATGAATATTTTTCTTGCATATATTATTACGTGTGTATCTCATGATAATACTAAAAATCTGGTCGCATTTATAGGCTCGGAGACCATCCTTATTCAATAGGCATTTCATAAATCTAAGAAACAAAATAAGAAAACATCAAAGAGGGAAGGCTTCATTTCACAAAAACAAGTTTTAGGATCTTAATGGTGAAGTTAGGCACATTATTCTGTTTGAAACTGAAACATTATTGTATGTTCTTTCACAATTCTAGTAATAAACAATCAATTATTTGCATGAGTCGCGCGAAATCTACTGTGCTCTTCATTTTCTATTAACTTTTTATCTTAAAGTATATTAGTTGAGAAAATAAGATGCATAAGAAAAGTCATTTTAGAAAGATATTGGAAAAGTCGATTAGCAGGTTGACTAATCTCAAAATGGAGTGATGTCATTTTTATTGAATAGTCAGGAGATATTACAAGGAAAAGTAGGTATAAAAAGTGTAAGTGTTTTTCAAGTAATGAAACTTCAAGCTTCTCAGGAGATTTCTTTTCAATATGTGAAGAGACTAGGTCAATATCTGCGATACAATCAACCATTTTGTCCTATTAACTATTTTTTTTAACAAAAAATTCATCGAAGATTCGAAAATGATCAACCAAATAAAAATGACTATAACAGTAGATTTCAAGGTAGTGTTTATCATTTTTCTGGTAGCTCAGTTAAAGTTTCTTCAAAAGTAAAGTGAAAGTCATCCTTTTAAATCAAAACAATATATAAGCATAGAGCAACAACCTTAACAAATATAAGACAAATGGAATATTATGAAGTTTTTTCCTTTTAAGCATCCAATGACTATATATCAAATTCACAAATCACAACTTTAAAAGTTATAAGAAATCTTAAGAAGGTGCTTCTTCAACTAACAGAGGGCCGATCTACGACTAAATTCATTACTTGTAAAATTAGCCACGATAATGAAGTTATACCAAAAAGGTTCTTATAATGATATACAGTTTTATAACCTCTTACCTCCATCACGAAGTTGTCGGAATTAGTGAAATTTGTTGGGGGCTTATTTAAGTTCTAAGTAGGATAACAGTGGATCCTCTAGGTATTCGCTACGTGCGTCAAACTCTTAATGAATTATTTGTCTATCAAATCAATTACATATTGAAGACACAGTTCCAAATACTTTCAAATGGATGAGTAAGTTGATTGTTTTTCAAAATTATTTTTATACCGCAGAAGCTAAGGTAATAAAGTAGTTATCTAAGTTATTATGTCTAAAATGGTGTATGACCACAAAAAAGAAATAAAAAATTTCACAACTGATTAGGATATAATCAAATTTCATCTTTACATTCTTTTTTTGCACAAGTAATAGCAAAAAGTAGTGGAATCATAATAATTTTCTTAATGTAAAAGTAAATATCATAAAACAAATAAATAAGCTCACAATTTTTATAAGTTATGTATGTGTGTGAGATTCCGCATAGCGAGTAGAAGAAGAGAAGCTCTCAGCGCAGTAGTCATCGATCCCAATAATTCAATTTCTATCTCTGTCGGAAGGACATAATTACTTTAAACCTAACAACATCCTATGTCATCTATAAGAAATATCGATATCATAGACAGTAATACAGAAAAAGAGTGAGATAAAAAAAAATATAGAGCTAGAGTATAAAATAACTGAATTCAAACTGTAATATTTATTAACTCATCGACAACCTTTAGCAATCGGTATGGACATACCTAATTATAAAAAAACAATTGAATTTCTATGTGAACTCTTTATGGCACAACCCAATAATCTATTTTCTTTATGGATGAATCTGCAACTGTGTAAAAAAGGTTACATGTATTCGAGGACAACCTAGATCATCATATCGGCCATAAAAATAGAAGGGAGAATTATGAAGAACAATAACGACATCAACCCTAGATTTCAGTCGTAAAACTCAAGTATTTGAAGAAAGATGAAATAAATTTGGAAGAAGAAAAATATACCTGATATTTTGAAGACTATGAAGAATTTATATATTTTACTATCGAGAGCAAAGAGGTATTTTCTTGGAGTATGACCGACTGAAGATGGATGGTTCTAGAGGTATAAACAAAGTGGATTTGTTATCGGTCGTAAATGTTATTGGTCCAGCATATTGATTTTGAATGTTATCAGTTCAAGTCGAAAAATGAACAAATAAGATATTGATCATCAGTTAACTATTTCTTGAGTATCGTTCATGAACGGCAGCTCGTATAGGTTCAACTGATATAAGTTGTAATTTTTTTCATATAATTGACAATAATAACAACAACAACAACAAACCCAGTATATTCCCACACAGTGGGGTCTGAGAAGGGTATAGTGTACGTAGTCCATACCACTACCTCAAAAGAGGTAGAGAGGCTGTTTCTGATAGATCCCCGGCTCAAGATGAAAGGTAGCATACAGAAGCATCCAAAGCATAGAACATGATAAAATAACATAGGTATGACATCCATAAAAAAAATTTACATTGCCAAACAAAGGACACCGAAATCCACTTAATTACTGACTACTACTCATCCACACCCTTAGCCCTCTGTCCTAATGCTTATTCTCCATATCTTCCTATCCAGGGTCATATCCTCAGTCAGCTGTAACTGCTTCATGTCATGTTTAATCACTTTTCTCCAGTATTTCTTCAGTTTACCCCTACCCCGCTTGAAACCATCCAAGGCCAACCTCTCACACCTACGAACTGGAGCATTCGTGCCCCTCCTCATCACATGACCAAACCATCTCAACCTCACTTCCTGCATTTTATCCTCCAATAACACCACTTCCACCTTCTCTCAAATAATTTCATTCCTAACTCTCTCAGCCCTTGTAAATCCACACATCCAATCTTCATTTCCGCCACCTTCAATTTTTGGATATGAGAATTCTTAACTGGCCAACACTCCGCTCCATACAATATAGTAGGCCGGACTGCAACTCTATAGAATTTTCCTTTTACCTTGGGGGCATCTTCTTATCTCATAAAATTCCTAAAGTGAGCCTCCATTTCATCCAACCTGCCCCAATACGGTGAGATACATCCTCATCTATCTCCCTATTTCCCTAAATTGTAGACCCGAGATACTTAAAACTCTTCCTCTTATAAACCACCTGAGAATCTAACTTCACTACCACCTCCTCCTCTTGCCTCGAGTCATTAAAATTGCACTCCAAGTACTCTGTCTTGGTCCTACTCAATCTGAAACCTTTATCCTCCAGGGTTTGTCTCCAAACCTCCAACTTATCATTAACTCCTTGTTGTGACTCATCAAGAAAAACTATATCATCCGCGAAAAGTATACACCAAGGCACCTTGCCTTGTATATTCCATGTCAGAACATCCATCACCAAAGTGAATAAAATGGACTAAGATTTGATCACTGATGTAACCCTATCAATATTGAAAAATGCTCTGAATCTCTTTCCACTGTCCTTACCTGACTCTTCGCTCCCTCATATATGTCTTTAATCTCTCTGGTGTACGCTACCGAGACCTCCCTCACCTCTAAACATCTCTAAAGAACCTTCCTGTTGTCATAGGCCTTTTTTATGTCAATAAATACCATGTAAAGGTCCCTCTTCCTCTCTCTATACTACTTTACCAGTCTTCGTACAAGGTGAATTACCTCATTCGTGGAGCGACCAGGCATAAAACCAAGTTGATTCTCTGAAATAAACATATTTTTCCTCAACCTCTGCTCCACCACCCTCTCCCAAATCTTAATCGTGTGACTCAACAACTTAATACTCTGGTAGTTGTTGCAACTCTGAATATTACCTTTGTTCTTATATAAAGGAATCATCGTGCTCTATCTGCAAGCCTCAAGCATCTTTGCTAACTTGAAAATTTTGTTAAACAAGTTGGTCAGCCACCTCAACCCGGACTTGCTAGAGAATTTCAAAAAATCTACCAAAATCTCATCGGGACCCATCACCTGCCCCTTCGCATCTTGCAAATAGACTCACTGACCTCTTCTACCTTAAAATGTCGACTAAAGACAAAGTCGTGACACTCTCTAAAATGCTCCAACTCCCGTAACACAATACCTCTGTCCCCCTATCATTCAAGAGCTTATGAAAATATGACTGCCATCTTTTCTTAATGAGGGTGTCTTTCACCAAAACTCTGTCATCCTCCCCCTTAATGCACTTTACCTGGTCCAGATCACGACCCTTCTGCTCCCAAACCTTGTCAAGCCTAAACAACCTTTTCTCCCCACCTTTCTCGTCTAACCCCTTATACAAACTCTTAAACGCTGCTGACTTAGCAGTAGTGACTGCTATCTTAGCCTCCTTGAAGTAAGTATCTAGAAATTACAATTCTGCCTTTAATAAACTACACTAACTTGTTTGAATTAATGGTCCAAGTTGATTGCATAGTTTCCCCTTACAAGGCATTTGACACGAAAGCTACTAAATAAGTTTGATCACAATCTAAATCAAATAGGCTTTTAGTCTTCTCACTTCTTATCAAAAAGATCACCAAATTTGTGTTCATAGATTAACTAAGTGAAGTACTTGAATAGAAGATAACTAAAAAGGAAAAAAGAAACCAAGCATTATATTCTAAGTAAATGTTCAAAGTTTGCAGCTTATAAATTAGTATTGCCTCTAGCCTCACTTTTCCTCATGTCAAGCATTAAGTAAAATGAATTTATTATACCCAAACCTTTCTTTATATAATTATCTATAATCTACCTCTAGTGTTTGTATGAATTAATAGGTTATTGCAAAAGAGAAGTCCAAGCCTGTTGTACAATATATCTAGTTTGTGTGATAAACTGACATTAAGTTAATCGTAGATCACATTGTGAAACTTACATATCAATTATAGATAGTGGTTACAAAATATCAAAGTTTATTGGTTTCTAGATGTTAGATGTACTAACTAATCATTAAAAGAGGCTCTTTATGGTAGATTACATAAATAAAAAGCTATGTCTGATTAGATTATTTGAAAATATTCACTAATGATTACATGGAAAAATTTATTCTAATAAAGCTTATCAGGTTATCTGTTAACCCTCTAGAAAAACTAGAAGAAAACTATAGTTAAAAAAGTTGGAAGAAAACTATAGTTCATTGGGTTTTGCAGATTGAATTTAGGGCATTGTTAGAGTAGTAAACTAAAAATGGACCTCAAAAGAATTGCCAACATCACCAAAAATAGGAAGGAAGGGAAAATAAAAAATTAGCAGAAGAACGCTGATGTCGCAGGTTAAACATAAATAATACTTGAGTAACTAAGTTAAATTTGAAGTGCAGCCATGGAGGAGCTGATCGAACAAAAGAGATGCAGAAGAAAAAGAACAGCCATAGACGGGCGGATCTACAGTGTTGTGTAGGGGTTCTCAAGAACCCCTACTCGCTACCGTAGATTTGGTAAATATAATAAAAAATAGAATAAGTAAATAAAATGTTATAGATGGGAACCCATAAACAAAAAGAATGTTGGCTTAATGGCATGGAATGGACCCTTGAATTGCTTATTTCCATGACCATGGGATCGATCCCCACTAGAGTGTTGTCTTTTTTATTATATTATTACATATTAATTTATTTTACTGGAAACCCACAAGTTTGAAATCCTAGATGCATCTCTGGCCATAGATCATAGTTGTCTAGATGTTTATATATAATTATAGATGCACAAAATGTCTAAAATGCCATTATATTAGTTGTGAAATTACAATAATACCCTTGGTCGTAATTCAACTCACCTTTCTATATAAAAAAAATATGTAAACATAAACATATATTTTAGTGTAAGGCACATATATATTTTACCACCAGAAGTTTCAAGTGGTTGATGGATCATCACTTTTACGTTTGTCATGCAGTATCTCTTTCCCTTGCTGCTAGAGGCTAAGAGAGATGCATCAATTTAAACCATATTTGTAGTACGATTATTTCTTTTCTTTTCTATATTTAAATTTTTTTCTTCTTTCGATTACATTCTTAAATTTTCTTATTCTAACATTTTTTTATTTATTTTTAGATTATTAAAATATTTTTAAAATCAAATTTAATTAATTTAGAATTCTTAAACTAATTGAAAAGTATTAGTTGCCATTAATTCTAATGACTTTTAATAAGGAAAGGTTTTACCATAAATATATTTAGTTAATTTTCAACTCTTAAATATTAGGAAAAAATAGTAAAAAGATGATTTTGTCTAAAATAAAGACTTTTAATGAAGGACAAAAAGTTCAAACAATATTTTTAAGGCCCTTCACACTTTTAATATATTATAGATTATAGATAAGGCACCAAGAATTGCTAGAAGACCATCATTTCTTCTATTCCACATGTCATTCTTGGTAAATGTCATTGTTGAAAGTTCTTCCATCGGCAACAGGAAGAATTGAATCTCGTTTCACTAATCAAAAAAACTTTAAATTCTTGTTTGTTTAAACTAATTTTCTTTGAAAGATCACAACAATCCATTTGGATTGGAGTCTTTCATCAGCATCACAAATATTAACAACACAAGTAGCAAGCTGATTCTCAAGAGCAGTAATACTAAATTCATCAAAGTCACCCAGTATAGTTCCATAAAGTGTGAGTTTTTCAGTGCACCTTAAATGAGTTTTTGATAATACATGAAGTTATAGAAAGAATATATTTGCCATGGTTTTCAACTTGATACAACTATACTTTTTACATGGTGCCTTGATGGTTAAGCATACATGAGACTTCTACTAGGTCGGGCTGATTTTCACCTTGTAACGACCCAAGCTGGGGCCCTGGCCGTGAAGGGCATCCCAAACCATTAAGGCCCGAGAGACCCCTATAACTCCCTAACCCACTAGTGATATTGTCTGCTCTGGGCCCAAGCCCACACAGCTTTAAAACGCATCACTAAGGAGTAAGGCTTGCTTACTTATATACCCAGCATCCCTCTTATGTTTTACTGATGTAGGACTCCTTATCTCAAGTTGGGGTCTTACATACACCCACTTATGGACTCAGTATCCTCGCTGAGGTTTACCCCACCGGATGAGATTTTCCTAGACTCAGGACTGAGGTTTCTCCAGCCTAACTGGGAATCTCCTACACTCAGTTTAAACTCTAGCCCACATCAACAAGGCTGACACAGGAGCAAATCAGGTGGAACAATGCAAAAATTGATTATTCTAGAGTGGAAGTGGGAAAGGATTACTATGGATTTCATTGTTGGGTTACCAAATACTTTCAGGAAAAACGACTTGATTTTGGTGATAGTGGATAGACTTACAAAATTTGCCCATTTCATACCAGTTCGAGTTACTTATAGCCTAAAGCAGTTAGCAAAAATTTACCTTCAGGAGATAGTTCGGCTTCATGGTGTGCCAATCTCAATCATATCTGATCGAGGTGCATAGCTTACTGCTGAGTTCTGGAGATCTTTTCAGAAATCATTGGGTTTGCAAGTTGAGTTCAGTATAGCTTTTCATCCGCAGACTGGCAGTCTGAGCGAGTTATTCAGATCTTGGAGGACATACTTAGAGCTTGCACAATTGATTTTGGTGGCCATTGGGATGATCATCTGCCTTTGGCAGAGTTTGCTTATAATAATAGCTATCAATTAAACATTCAAATGGCACCATCTGAGGCTTTATATGGTCGCAAGTGTTTTGAGCCAGGCGAAGTACATTTATTAGGTTCAGATTTAGTTTAGCAAGTATTGGAGAAGGTTGCAGTGATACGGGACCGACTTAAGACATCACAAAGCAGGTAGAAGTCCTATGCAAATAAAAAGGTTTGTGATTTGGAGTTTAAAAAAGGGGAAAAAGTTTTTTTGAAAGTTTCTCCCATGAAAGGAGTTATGAGATTTGGTCAGAAAGGTAAGCTAAGTCCTAGATACATTGGTCCTTATGAGATTTTGGACCGAATTGGATTGGTGGCATATAGGCTTACTTTACCTCCGAGATTGTCTGCAGTTTATCCTTTGTTTCACGTGTCTATGCTTAGATGGTATGTTTGTGATGATAGCCATAAGATCCAGCCAGAGGATGTAGAGCATGATGAGAATCTGACTTATGAGGAAAACCCGATAGTTATTCTTGATAGGCAAGTGCAATGGTTAAGGTGAAAAAAGATAGCTTCAGTCAAGGTATTATGACGTAATCATCCAATCGAGGAAGCTACTTAGAGTTCGAAGAGGAGATGCGAGTTAGATATACTTACTTATTTGACATTTCCGGTATGATTCTCGACCCGTTCGAGGATGAACCAATGTTGTGAAGGCGCTCGCCACGTCGCCAATGTCGAATGGCGAGACAAGGCGAGTCATAGTCGCCTCTTGTCATTGTGGTGAGGAAAAATCCAAAAGGCGATGCTTTTTTGAGAAAGGCGATGCTTTTTCGAGAAAGGCGACACTTTTTTGAGAAAGGCAACAAGGCGAGGTGACAATAGCGTCGCCTTTTAATTTTTGTAAAAAAGTTTAGGGTTTTAGGGTTAAAAGTTAATTTAGGGCTTATTTTCATATTTTGGCTATACCAACTTACTCATTGGCAACTGCGGCTGCTACCTACTCACAACTCACAAGTTTGACTTCAACTCCGGCGACCGACGACGCTACTCCAGTGACTCCTCCTACTCCGGTAAGTCTTGATTTCCATTTTTTTTCTTCTTTTTTCTTCTCTTTCTTAATCCGGTGGCTGAACATTGGCATGCTGTTTTTTTCCCTCACTTTTTCTGTTTTTCTATTCTATAATAGTAATACAGTGTTATAACACACTGTCACTGATTCACTATAACAGACTAACAGTAAGCTATAAGCAGTAAGCACTGAAATATTTATTGACTTGAAATATTTCCTAATGTATTAGTGCTATTAAAATTTTGATCATTTATATATTATTTTAATTTTTTGTATTAATTATCGCTGCACATTTAAAAGGCGATCGCCTCGCCGCTCGCCTTACCGCGTGGCGAGGCGGGGCTTCGTTGCCTTTCTCCATCTAAAACACTAGGACGAACGTTATTTAAGTGGGGGAGATTGTAATACCCCAACTTATTATTTCCTTTTAATTAAGGGTTAATTGGTAATTATAACCAATTAGTAATAGTAATTAAGGAATTAAAAGGGGACAAGCCAAAAGCCTTTTTCAGTTTCACGTTAAGATCAGCATAAATAGAACATTAGGGCCAGTTTTTAATCCCATTATTCTGGGAAGAGAACAGTAAGCAGCATAGGAAAAAAATATAAATTGGAGAAATAGAAGTGGTTGAAACTTCTCTGTAAGACATGGACTATCTTTTTTTTTTTCATTGTTCTTTGTCATGGGAATCGAATATGCGTACAATAGTGCAGATGTTTGCTCATGATGTTAGCGATAGAATATAAATAGTTAAGGTTTGTGATTGGTCTATAATGAAGGTTGTATTACTTCAGTCGTGATCACCCAAAGAGGAATTGAATTAGCAATTAACTTTGGGTTCATTAGCATGAGAAAACAATGATTTTCAATGTTGGGAGTAACTAGCAGTAAGCAAAGCTAAAGTTTGTTTGGAAATTTTCTTTTCCTTACCATTGGTATCATGTTCGGATAGTTGTATTGAAATATTATCATCGTTAATTCAATGTATACGATGTGAGATTTTAAGGTATAACTCTAAGTTTAAAGGTTAGGGATATTGAGACTTAATCCCAAAATAGCATAATTAATATTGTTATTTAATATTTTGTTTAGATTGGTCCGATTGATCATTGTTTGGTTGATGTCCTACACATTGCAAAGTTGGGGAAATTGTCGTTAGCAAGGTAAATGAAACTTTAAGCTTTGATTCTTTCTTTTCAAATCTGCTTTATTAAAAATTATATTTTTCTGCCTAGTCCATGCGTTGGGACAAGAGTGAACTTGGTAGAATTTATGGACTTTGACTAGTTGTGGATATGTATTTTGTGAAGTTTATTAAGAATTATTTAGAGGTGAAATGTGAGGTGAGGTTGGGGCGTTGAATATATTTTTTCCACTACTGTTATAGTCTCTAGGGTCATACATAGCTGTCGTAATGCGTTACGAGCATTACTTATGTTGCCGTAATATGTTAGGGGTTTGTACATGTTGCCGTAGTAGACTTTTAGGGCATTATATATGTTGTCGTGCACTTATCAGGGTGCTAGGACGATCACCTTCACTACCGTGTATTACAAGTCATGAGAGTGGATTGAGTTGAGATATAAAGTGGCATTTTTGAACTTCCATTTAGACCTTATTAATATTACCTTATGAGAGATATTATATACATATTATTTGTGTATTTTGTTGTACCTTGTATTTTCTAACACTTGTTCCAGGGGTATTAAAGTAGCGGGTCGAGGATCTTACTGGATTATATTTATATATAGCTCACTCCTTACTTGCATATCTGTAGATACTGGTTGTGGAGGGAGAGACTCGTGGTTGACTGTCTTTACATATGGATTCTGCCGCTGAGGTGAGCCTCCGCATTGTTTGTGAAGGATGTCATTTATCTTTAATTATTTTTAGCTTATATTTCTCTTTCTTGGGTTTACATGCCCAAAAGCTGAACTTATTTAACTCTGTTTAGATGCTCCGTGAACTTAGTGTGCAACTTGGGTTAGAGATTTGTTATCTAAACTATTATCGCTTTTATAAATCGCTATGTGGTATCTTGTTGGATAATTACTGCATTAATTATTATTTTGTGCATGTGGAGTTGTATATGTCTTTATCTCAGTGTTTGTAAGCATTGTGAATGTAAAGAAAATTGGTTCTCCCAGCAAGTGGTGTTACTGGGAGCCAGTCACGCCTAGGGTTTATTTTGAGATGTGACAAAGTTGGTATCAGAGCCTAGGATTTAGGTCCCGGGTAATGGAGTAGTGTTTAGTAGAATCTTGTTCAGGAGTATATAGGCGCCCATACTATAAACTTGAGGCTATAAAACATCTAGGAAGTTTTCCCCTTTTTATTCATTATTCTTGGGTTGAGTTGAATTAAGTCTAACCATTAAATATTGTTTCGCAGATGGTTAAGAGACGTGGTTCTTCTTTCGCTAGTCGATCTAATACACCTGTTAGGTGTGGTGCTGGGCAAGATTCTACTCGTGGTGGTGGTAGAGTTGGGTCTCATCTAACTAGGCCTCGAACTAGGATGCAGACCGGTGCTCAGCCTGGAGTTGGGAATGGGGGACAACCCCAAGTTGTGGCTTCTGAGCAAGTGCAGGATCGGGTTGATCGAGATACTCAAGCTGCAGTGCCAGTTGCTATATAAACTATTGCATTGCCTGCAGACATAGTGGTAAGAATGTTGAATGTACTTGAGGCATTGGTGCCTAATCAAGGTCGAGCTCCAGCTCCTCGGGCTACTTCCCAAACACAGGCACAAGTTCAGTTAAATGTTGCGACTTCTCAAGCACCTCAAATAGTTGGTCATTTGGTTGCAGTTGTAGGTCAACCCAAGGATCTTAAGAATTTCATGGATCTTAAGCCATTAGAGTTTGATGCTACACCATCTTCTGTTGAGTCTCAAAAGTTTTTAGAATACTGTGAGAAGATATTGTCTACCTTGGGATTAAAGGAGACTCGCGGTGTAGAATTTACCACTTTTCTGTTCTCAGGGTCTCCCGAGGCTTGGTGGACTTCTGTTTTGAGGGGCAGACAAGCAGGGCTACCACCAATCACTTGGTCAGAGTTTTTAGCTATGTTTATGGACAGATTTATTCCACTGAGCAAACAAGATGACATAAGGCGCCAGTTTAATGATTTATGATAGGGATCTATGACAGTCACTAAGTACGAAGTTAAGTTTACTAAGTTGTCCAGGTATATTCTATATTTAGTTGCAGATTAGAGGGATAAAGTAAGACGAGATAGACTTGAGGCTCGTTATCATGGTCCAATGATACAGGATATACGTAATGGATCCTATTCTGATATGGTTAACATGCTCTCCGTTCTGAGTCCTATTATGAGATGGAAATGATTAATCGAGAAAACAAGAAGACACGTAACTTAGGTGGGCTTAGTGGTGCTCCGTCTAGGAGCAAGAGTGGTTTTGATCCTGGACAATCTAGGCTTACGCAGTCAGAGTCAGTGGGCCAACCTTCAAGGAATAGTTATCCAGCTAGACAAGGTCCGCAACAAATGCAGTAAAAGACTAACAATTCTTCTCAGTCCGGACAACATCCAAAATGTTCTAATTGTGATATAAATCATGGTAGGCATTGTTTTGGAGTTAGTGGTCCTTGTTATATTGTGATGAAAGAGGGCATATTGCTAAGTTTTATCCTAAGGGAAATTCTAGTTTTAGTCAAACTACTGCACAAATATAGAGAGATATTGAAGGAGCTCATGCTCATACTCAGCCAGCTAGGGTAGCTCCACAGGGTGCTCGTGGATAGGATCGACAGAGTGCTCAGGGTTCTTAAATAGCAGGTGGACCACTGAGATTGTTTGTTATGGCTAGACAGGACATCGAGGCATCTAATGCGGTGGTCACAGGTATTATCACTATAAACTCTCATGAGGCTTATTCTCTTATTGATTCTGGTTCAACGTACTCGTATGTGTCCCTATCTTTTGCTTTATTCTTAGAGAGAAGGATTGAGACTCTTATTGATCCATATATTATTACGACCCTAGTGGGGGAGACCTTATCAGTGGATAGAGTGTATAGAGATTGTGTGATATTTGTTCAGGGTAAGGACACCATAGTTGATCTACTTATGTTGCCAATGACTGATTTTGATGTGATCATGGGTATGGATTGGTTGTCATCATGTTATGCTTTGGTTGATTGTTATGCTAAGCTTATACATTTTGATATTCCTGGAGAACCACCTTTAGTATGGGAAGGTATAATTCATGTGACTCAAGAGAAGATAATATCCTATGTAAAAGCCTAATAAATGATTAATCATGGTTGTTTGGGTTTTATTGCTACCGTTCATAACACTCGAGTAGAGGAAGTTTTATAAATAATGTTCCTTTTTTTGGGGAGTTTATTGATGTGTTACCAGATGATTTGCCCGGTTACCTCTGATAAGAAAAATTGAGCTCAGCATTGAGTTAGTGCCAGGGACTCAACCTATCTTTATTCCACCTTACGGTATGGCTCCTGCTGAGTTAAGGGAATTGAAGGTTCAACTCAAGGAGTTATTTGATAAGGGATTCATCAGGCCTAGTGTATCACCTTGGGGTGCACCTGTGTTATTTGTGAAAAAAAAGTTGGAACGATGAGAATGTGCATTGACTATAGGCAGTTAAATAAGGTGACAATCAAGAATAAGTATCCCTTGCCCTGAATTAATGATCTATTCGATCAGTTACAGTGTGCTACTCACTTTTCTAAAATTGACTTGAGATCGGGTTATCATCAACTGAGAGTCAAGGCCGAAGATATCACTAAGACGGCTTTTCTCACCAGGTATGGACATTTTGAATTTTTAGTGATGTCTTTTGGACTGACTAATGCACCTATAACATTTACAGACCTCATGAATAGGGTATTCAAACAGTATTTAGACCAATTTTTTATTATGTTCATTGATGACATTTTGGTTTACTCTCAGAGTGAGGTAGAACATGAACAACACTTGAGAGTTACGCTGCAGACACTTAGAAAACACAAGCTTTATGCCAAGTTCTCAAAGTGTGAGTTTTGTTTGGGCACGATTTCCTTTTTAGGGCATGTGGTGTCAAGAGATGGGATTCATGTTAATCCAAAAAATATTGAAGTAGTCCGAGATTGGCCTCGACCTAGTACTGTTTGTTACAGAGATACATAGCTTTTTAGGTTCAGCTAATTATTATAAGAGGTTTGTAGAGGGCTTCTCAAAGGTAGTTGCTCCATTGACATGCTTAACTCAAAAGGGTGTGGTTTTTCGATGGCCGGGTGACTGTGAGAAAAGTTTTCATAAATTAAAGAAGGCATTGATTTCGGCTCCAATTTTGACTTTACCTACGGCAAAAAGTGGTTTCACTATTTATTGTGATGCATCTCGAATTGGATTGGGTTGTGTTTAAATGCAGAATGGTAAATTGGTGGCGTATACTTCTCGACAGCTAAAGGTCCATGAGAAAAATTATCCAACTCACGACTTGGAATTGCCTGAGGTTGTATTTGCACTCAAGATCTACCACCATTATCTTTATGATGAGTTGTGCGAAATCTATACTGATCACAAGAGTCTGCAATACTTATTCAAGCAAAGAGATCTGAATTTGAGACAATGACGGTGGTTAAAGTTACTTAAAGATTATGATCTCATTATCTTGTATCATCTTGGAAAGGCAAATATAGTAGCAGATGCTTTGAGTAGAAAGGCTATGGGCAGCTTGGCCCGATTTACTGATGAAAGACGAACTTTGGTTATGGATATCGAGTCTTTAGTAAATCATGGAGTTCGAATTGATCACACGGTGCCTGGCAAGTTACTTGCAGTTATGGTGGTTCAGTCGTCCTTAGTTGGGCAAGTTAAGACTTGTTAATATAATGATCCCTATCTTGTTGGGATTCGAGATCGAGTACAGAATGGTGGTGTTAAGTCTTTCACTATTGATGGTGAAGGTGTGTTACATCTTCATGGAAGATTGTGTGTTCCCATTGTGGGTGATGTGAGGCAACTGATTCTTGAGGAGGCTCACAACTTGCGAAACTCTATCCACCCTGGTGCTACGAAAATGTATCAAGACTTGCACGTGTTGTACTGGTGGAAAGGTATGAAAGTTGATATTTTGAAACATGTCACTAGTTGTTTAAATTGTTAGCAGGTCAAATATGAACATAAAAAACCTGGCTCTGCTACCATTTTTGTCATGACCCGAGCCGAGGCCCTGGTCGTGATGAGAATCCCGAACCATCAAGGCCCGAGAAACCCCTGTAACTCCCTAACCCACTAGTGATGTTATCCACTCTGGGCCCAGGCCCACACGGCTTTAAAACGTGTCACTATGGAGTAAGACTTGCTTACTTATATACCTAGCATCCCCCTTATGTTTTGCCGATGTAGGACTCTTTATTCCAAGTTGGGGTGTTATATACCCTTTCTTACTTTGCTTTGCCGATGTGGGACTCCTTATCCCAAGTTGGGGTGTTACACACCCTTTCTTACTTTGCAAATTAACAGAATTTTTTTATGGGCTTTAGCAAGTCTTAACACAGAGGTATGCAAAGCTATGACTAGTTTCTTTTATGAGAAGAATGACTAAGGAGACTAGTTAGCAGCTAGAAATGATGTTTTTGCAGTCTTTCTTACTGTCCTAGCAGTTCAAAATTAAAGATTTTAGTCAGTTACACTATTTTTTGCATTGTGATTCGTGAAATCCTTCGGAGGATCTGGAGTGTTAATCATCAAAGGATATTTTCCTTAGAAATGCTAGGAATTTGTGTATTTGTAACTTTCCCTGTTGTAAGTCTTTGGGTCATGAAGAATAAAAAATTTAATGGAAAAATATATAAGTAGGTTGATGCTTAGTTATAGTGCATATAGTTTCCCTAATGATACCTTGTAAATAAGTCCCTATCCTGTACATTTGGCTTTAATATGATGTTCTTGAGCATTTGAGCTAGCGAATTGGATTTGGGTACGAACTCAGATTCCTATAGCTTCTATATCATGTCTTGCCCTAGCTCAAATCATCAAATTCATAAGGTATACAATTAATCAAATCAAAGTAAATAAGCTCTTCTTTCCCCAAAAAAAAAATTCAATATTTTTTCTGCGAGAGAGAGAAACTAACTTGGAGGTAGAGACATCGTAGATCTTTCCTTTGATAGCCATCAACAATGATTTTTTTGGGTCAGAGCCATTATAAGCTCTAAGTTCCTCTTCCGTCATGTCGTCGAGGTGGAGAGACGGTCTTTTGATGGAACAAAGTCATCAAATGCCATAAATAACTTTGTAAGTTACAACCATCAATGCTACAAGGGTGAAGAACGTTGTCGGCCATAACCCCGTATACTGCAAGATGATCTCTATCATTGTTGTCCATACTGCCGTCATCATTCTTCTCCTTTTAGTTTGGTGGAGTAAAAGTAAAAGGAAAAATGAGTTGGAATGCCTACCAACTATTTTTTTTTGGTTTGCAACCGTAATTATATATATATTATTACTGTTACTATTACTACGTATAGAAGGGCCAAGCGAGGGACGACCAAGGGCATAATGGTCATTTCGCCCTTTGGTAAAAAAGTTCCAGCACACTCTGATCATCTCCATAATCATATTCATTCAATCTTCACTCTTCGGATATATCTCTTTTCTCTGGAAGATATTCAACGCTGCTTCATGTAGCTATTTTTGGTCAGGTTTTCTCAGCTTCAGCTACACCACGGAGACTTCATCATGGTGAATCGAACAGCTATTACGAGCTTCAGCTATGCCATTGAAAAATTTAGTGGTATTTCTCTCATCTTCTCCTAGCTGTTTCTCTGCTCTTGCGTCCAAATTAGGAAAAAAGTTGAAATATCTCTTCTTGCGTAGAAATTGCATGCTTTTCCTTTATTTTGTACAGTTTTGATTTATATTTTCATGCAGATCTGAATCTCTAAACTTTTAATTTTATTTTGGTTCTTTCGTATTTTTATTCTCTCCACCTTAAATTTTTATGTGGTTATTTCTTATTTCTGGACTCCGATCGTGCCCTTCAAAGATACTTCATGAAAGAAATTTTTTTCCATCTTCATGTTCAAAAGTCATGTAAAGATCAACGAAAAAGGTAAACTTAATGATATGTAAAGAAAAAAAATTCTGGGTTTGTTAATTTTATACTTCACTGTTTCTCCTTCGCAACTTGTTACCATTTGTTTTGAAATTATTTTAACTTGTATCAATTGATGAAAATGGGTTCAAATGTATGTTTTATACAATCATGGAAATAACGTACTACCGGATGCTCACATTTACATATGATAGTGATTGTTGGCTATTTACATTGCTAGAGATAATATTTATAAATTCTACAATAGGGGATGTAGTTGTTGCTGTGAAACCGCCTATGATGAAAACCAAATGTCAGAGCCAAAACCAACTACCTGTGAAAAGACCCAAGATTGTGGTCATATTTTGAAAGAATTGATTAATGGTCGTATTGACGGGAAAAAGTTTTTGACCGGTAAAAAGCAGACAGTGGATGATGAGGCTCTCAGTTCTTCTGAATTTGAAGCAGTTAAAGCTACTTGTTTAGTCTTTGAATACATGCTTCTCAGCTCTTCTGAATACCCAAATGACCATATATTGGCAATCCTCTTCGTTATGTTCCTTAAATTGGGTAGGTAGACATTGACAACCCGCGATAGAGCTTTCAATAGTCACTACTTCCCTTGCAATTTTCTCTTTCACAGTTCTTTGTTCTTACTGTATTTGCATCTTATGTCTTTAGGTGAGGTCTTGGACTTCTGTGTGAAGGGTATAATACTTAAAGTTGCTGATTGGATGATTGTTGCTTCTGGGGGTGCTTATGATACAAAAAATGTAAGTCTTATGTTTCAAGAAGCTCATTTATTCACTTTATTATGTTAGGAACTTTATTTTTTTGGTTTATTAGTAAGAATGATTTTCTTATCTTTTAAATACAGTTGTTGTTCAAAAACGTTATGAACCTAAAACTTTTGTAATTACTTTCCCTTTCTTTGTTTTCTACGCAGCTTCAGGAGTGCATGGGATCAGCTGTTATTGCTATGGGACCAGAGAAACAGTTTTCCTGAATATGAAGGATTACTCTTTGTCAAACAGTTGGTTGATTCCTGTTTTAAATAAATATGTATGTGGATCATCACTTGGGTTCTTTATGAAGCATGTGGTGCCACTTGTTGTGTCCTTCGAACAAGCATCATCAAAAGGTAGGCATATGTTGTTGTGCTTTTGTATGTTTGACTCAGTGGTACAATTTAATACTTCACAGATAAGCATGGTTATAGGATAAATAGTAACTCTTTCTATGGCAATTAAATAGCGAAGTATCACTATCTTTTCTCTGATCGGGAAGAGTGGAGTCAGGATAAATCTCAGTTTCCTGTTTTAGACTTGAGAGTTGCATCCAAAAAGTTGCTTTACCTACATCTGGAATTAAATTTGTTCTTTTTGCAAGTTAAAAAATCAGTAATTCAAGAAGAACTACAGGCTTATGCCCGTGGGTGTTGGGGACTATTACCTGCCTTTTGTCGTTGTCCATCTGACGTTCACAAGAAGGCCCAAGCTTTGACTACACTTTTGATTCCTTTTCTAAAGGAGAGCTCCTTTATGCTTGAGAATATTCTGCAGCTTTGCAGGTTCAGTCCAGAGTCTTGAAGTTTTTATATTGTTTTACTTCAGCTCTTCTTCAATGACCATGTCTTATTTGGACATAAGTAATCAGCTGTGTCTCCTCTCATAGGAACTGCTGAATGAGAATAAAAATGTACTTGCATCTGATACCTTATCTGAAGAGCTTATAGTCCACCAAACGAAAAATGAAAATGTAGGGGGGTGCGCGGATTTAATAGATTTAATAGATTATTAAATAGATTTAGTAGGTTTCTAGTGAATCTATTTTTATTAGTGCGTGGATATTTTGTTTTAATATCTTTTAATAATTTACTTTTTTCGTAAGATATATTCATTAATTATTTTATCCTGTTGTAATTGTAGAGTTACAAATTCGTGTATAATAATTTATCCTATCTGTGCTATAATATATATCTAATTCTAGATTTTCGATGTTATTTATTATTTTGTGAGGTTTTTAAATTATATAAACTATCACATGTACTTTTTTCTAAATTTTCTAAGGTTTTTTCTATCCATATTAGTTTTTCTTTTAGGTCTTTCATTATTTGTCTAATTCGGTTTCTATAATTAATTTCATTATTTAGATTTTCTTGATTTTCTCTAGTTTGTCTAATATATTCTAACATTTTTTAATCTGAATAATATTCTTCTGGGTAAATTTCTTCATATAACTGTTCTAGATAATTTATAGTTTCAATTTCGTAGTCTATTACTTTTTCTAATATTATTTTCTTAATATCTATGATTTCTATGTTTTTAAGTATATATAATATTAAAACTTTAAGATAATCTAAATGACTTATTTTTAAAATTGTTTTGTAGCTGTTTGTTTTAGTCTTAGTAGTTTTTGCATATTTTTATTAAGAAATTTTATATCTTTGTTTTCCATGTATTTATTTTTATTTTTATCTATTCTTTCTAAAGGTTTTATGTAACTTATCATCTTAAGTATTTATAAGAGTAGTTAGGTAGTTGTGGTATATAGCTTACTCTAGTCATATAATTTTCACCAAAAGCTTTTTCTAATATGATTTTTCTTATATCTGCTACTTTTATATTTCTAAGTGCATACAAAATAAGTATCTTGAATTTATCTACCATCACATCAGATATATTATCCTTCATTTTCATAAATTTGCTTTTTTCAAAATATTCCCTTCAATCACGTACACAACAAAATATGGTCATATTGGCTTACTATATACTAGATTATTCTTAAATAATATGTTCTTCCGTCACTATTAACATGGTAATCCGGATACTTTTTCCCTTAAACAGCGCCTCTACTCTGGTTACTCCCCGCCACGGCTTCTTGCCTCAATGGTTTCACCTTTAGGATGGCATAGTCCTTAGGGATATTTCTCCATTTCCTCTTTGTTAATAAACTTCTTAACATATTATTCTTCGAATAATTCTACTATAAAGTAACTAATATGAATTTATTTTATCATATCATGATTGTTGGGAATTATGAAATTAGCTATTCATAATCATAAATAGATATACCTGTTCCGGTAGCTTTGTTATTTCTGAGTTTTGTTGTTCCATAGCTTTTTCCATTGGAGTATATTTATCTGATTAACTGAGTATTTTTTTTTTTTTTGTGGAATGGAGAGAGTGAGATTTGCTTCAAAAGAAGGCTTTGCAGGCTTGCCTTCCGCAATGCCCTCTGCCTTTGTATTTATAGAACGAAAATATGATTCTTTACATATTCCTTGTTTCTAAAAAGTAATAAAAGTCAAAAAAGTGGGGTCTATCCCCATCTAACTTTTCCTAAATTTCTAATCTACGTAAAGCTCCTTTAATTTTTGAAACTAAAACTAAAGCCTAAAAAGTCAAAAACTACCTAACTTAAAGTAAATGCTAATTAATTACATTTCAAGACTTTCGTATAATAATTCTGCTTCTGTACAGTATCTTGTCTCCGTTGGTTTTTGTCGTATCTGCTCCATTATTGCTCTGTATCTGCTCCATTATTGCTCTGCATCTGCTCCATTATTGCTCTGTATCTTATCTTTCCAGCTGGCATTTTATCTTTTTCATTCTAGATGTACCTCTGGAATAATATTATCTTCTCCATTGCACCTCGAACATTGGTGGTCTGGATATTTATGTCCGATTATCTTACAGTATCTTGTTAGTAGTCCGTCTGAAATAAATCCCTTTTTTATTGCTCGTGCGGTAGATTGTTTTTCTGGGTTGAGTAGTGTCAATATCCACTGTCTTACGTCTTCCATATCTGCTTGTCTTAGTTCTTTCGAATTTGAATATATCATTTGGTGGTCTCTTGAATAGTAGCTCCATATTGGATTTCCGTTAGCGTAGTTATTTGCTAATTCTTGTATGATCGTAGCTAATCCAATAAGTCTTTTATTTGCGTAAAAATCTGGTATCTCTATTCTAGGTATCTTCGGTTGTTGCGATATATCTTCCGGTATAATCATATCTCTTGTTAGTCCTATCTTTACTACTTGTATCACTGGTTTTATCTCATCATATAATATCTCTGCTGGTGCAGTATAACACTTTATATAAAATAAAGTTCTTTTTGTTATTCTTTTATAGGTAGTGAATATCTTATATAATTCCTCCATAGCTGTTAGCTCTTCTCCGTCTTGGGTGTATATGGTATTTAGTAGTCCATAGTCAAAACAAGTTTTAACTAGGCTTGGGTTAGTTTTAGGTAGTGCTATCAGTTTGTTGTATCCTTGTAATTTTTGGGTTATATAATTGGTATTTGGTTCTTTGATATCTGTAGCTCTGGGGTTATGGTTTAGAAAGGTTTGTACTCTGTATATATTTTCTATGTATTTCTGGGCTGTATAGTTGTATACTTTTTTGTCTTGGCTTAGGCTATCTCGGTAGGTATTAACTTGTGGGGGTATAAATAAATGGTCTTTTTGTGCTTTTGGGGTAAATGGTTTTTCGAATATTTTATTCATATTTGCATTCTGGTATCTTGGCTTATTAACTCCTTTGCTTGTACCTGCAGAAGTAGATTGATAAATGTTATGGGTTTTATGGAGTGTCCCAACGTCTCCTTCTAGCTCTGAATTTTTAATGTCTTCCGATCGACATAGCTCTGCACACTGCTGAGTTAGCTGTTTTGTAGCTATAGACTTCAGTTTATCTTCATTAGTCTTTAGCTTTTCTATCTCATTACCCATACTGTCCACTTTCATTGAAAGCGTAGTTAGGGTGTTAAGTATTTTTTCTAGAGTATCTTCCTCTACTATTTCAGTCTGTGTAGCTTTGTCTTGATATGTAATCTGCAATAACATTTTTGTTAGTACTGATCACTTCAATTGTAAATGTGAAATTTAATATATTTAAAACTAGTCTTCGAATCTCTTTTGTTGTAACTGAATTTTGTATTTTCTTTGTTAGCCACCAGCGTACCTGTGTATTATCTGTTCGTACAATAAATTTGTTATATACAATATATGGCTCAAATGATAATAAACACTTATATAATGAACATAACTCTTTTCTATTTATTTCCCATTTTATTTCTGTTTCGTTGAACGTACCTGAGTAATATCTACAATGATGTTCTATTTTTTCTGCTTCATATCGATATTTAAGTACTCCTCCGTAACTATATTCACTTGCATCTGCTTCTACTATATATATAAATTTTCTATTTTCATCTGGAAATTGCAATTTTGGTAATTCTCTACAAAGTAATTTTATTTTTTGAACTTGTTTTTTATCTTTTTCATCATAGTTATATTCTATATCCTTTTTTAATTTTTTCTGCAGTGGTTTTAAGGTTTCTGCTAATTTTGGAATATATTCTCTTACTTGGTTTACTAATCCTAAAAATGATTGTAATTTCTTTTTTGTATCTAATTCTTCTTTAGAATTTATAATTTTTTGTACTATGTGTTGTTGCATTTTTACTCCACTTTTATCTATCTGTATTCCTAAAAATTCTATCTGGTTTTTCATAATTTCAGCTTTCTTTTTGCTTAGACTTATTCCCGATTTTTCTATTATATCTGTGAACTGTTCTAATAATTTTAAATATTCTTCTTTAGTTTTTGTATATAATAATATATCATCTATGTATACTATACAATTAGATAATTGTTTAAAATAATTATCCATAAAATGTTGGTATCTACCTGGTGCATTTTTATATCCAAAGGGTAACACGTTCCATTCATAAAATCCTTGTGGTACCGTAAATGCGGTTAATTCTTTAGATTCTTCTTCTAGCTTTAGGTGGTAAAATCCTGATTTACAATCAAATTTGCTAAAATAATTATATCCTTGGATTTGTCTTATTTTTAATATCTTATTGGGTATTGGGTAATTATATGTTATAGTTTTTGCATTTAAATTTCTATAATCAATAACCATCCTACTTTTTCCTCTTTTTTGTTCACTATGTTTATTTACTATAAATGCTGGACTGTTATGTTTACTATTACTTTATTGTATATATTGTTTTTCTAATAATTCATCTATGTGCATTTTAAATTCTTTTAAATCATCAAAATTATATGTTAATGGTTTTTGTGTGATTATGCTATTTTTATCTATCAATTCAATTTTTATGGTAGTTTTGTGTTTTTCCCATCCTTTTAATGGATCTTCACTATATAATTGTTCTAATTTTTTCTGAATTATTTCTATTTTATTAATTGAAAATATAGTTATTTCTGTTTTATTTATCGAAAATACTACTAGTTCTACTGTATCTTCAGTATTGTTTATATTTTCTAACTTTTGTGTAATTTTTCACTTCCTTTTATCCAGTCAGTTTTCTTTCTTATTTTATTATTAACTCTTTTTGCTCTTACTTTTTGTTTACATGGTGTTGTAAACCACCAGTCTGTTTTGGTTATTATATGTGGGTATAATTTATCTAAAAATGGCATTCCTAAAAGTATATCTTTCGATGTTAATTCATAGTTATAAATTTCTTCTATTGTTAATATCTTATCCCATACTTGTATTTTTACATTCCTAGCTTTATAAGTAATTAAGCTTCCTTCATTATTAAATCCTTTGACTATTATTGGTGTTTTTAGTTTATCCCATTTGCTTTCTGGTAAGCAATTATATCTACATAAATTAGCTTCTGCTCCTGTATCTATCATGGGCGTATAATATCTACTGTAATATCCTTCTACTACTATCTTCATTAATACATGTATCTTCATTTCATGTTAAGGCTCTTTTTAAGAATAACTTTTCTTGGCTATATGTTAAGGTTAATTGTGTATGTTCTATATTATATGGTTTTACTTGTTCCAACCATTTTATTCCTAATATTATATCTGCTTTTTGCATTTCTTCTTTTACTTCGAATTCTATTTTTATTTTTCTAACTCCTAATATTATTTCTTTTTCTGCTAGATTTTTATTATTTATTAAACTTCTTGGTAAGTCTGGGCATATATTATTGTCTGTTTTTATTTCTTCATTTTTTACTAGATATTTTGCTATATAATTTTCTTCTTGTCCTGTGTTCAAAAGTATTAAATATTCTTTTTCGTTTATTTCATCAAATATATTACTGTCAAATATTATTTTTTGTTCCGTTCCTTCATCATTTAAATATTCTTCCTTTGTTATTATTTTTATATCTTCTTCAGTCATTTGATTCATCTATTTCGCTATCTAGTTCATTATCTGTTTCATTTTCTGAAATTTCATATATACTATCTTCACTTTCTAATTCATAGTCTATATAATCTATCTGCATGTATTCGGTATTTTCTTCTTATATTATGTCTTTATTCTTTTCAAGTTTGTGGCAGTTGTTTGGATTTAGGCCGCCTTAAGTGTTATGTGGAGGCTGCCATACATTACTTATGCATCCACGTGGGCCGACCAGTGTGAAATGCTCCTGCTGTCATACGATGAACCTTGTCCCAGGTACAGTTTATTCCAACTTCCCTTTTATTGATTTCTAAGATTAATATTAGTCTGTTTTGTGAAAACCTATTGTCTCTTTGCTGGAATTTAATGTGTCATTTCTTTGAGGGTAATATTAAATATAGCTTTTGATACTTTCCAGGCCTAACTGTCAAGGTATTGTCCACTTTAGCTCTGCCCGTTTAGCGTACCTCAAGGCTTTTGGGCCTCACGCTTTTTGCTCTCTGTCTTTTAACTCAAAAAGCTCCTCAACAGTTGAATCCTGAACTCACCCTATATGGCCTCTAAACTTTTCCCTACCATTCCGTTGTGGACATTGCACAAGGCAAGTTTACAATGAACCCTTTCAAATTAAACCACCAGCAATGCATACGCTGTTACAAGAACTAAGGGAACTATATTCAGGAGAACCTTACCAAATTCGTGCTGACCATAAACACTTGGACAGCTAATATTCCTCCGGTCAAAGCTTGCATGTGAGTAGGTCAGTGCTATCATGTAATGTGTATCTAATGAAATACAATCTATGGAGCACAAACAAATAACAAATGTATAGAACATTGTTAGAGAATCACACTATCATAATTACATTAGATGCATCAGTTTAAGAGTAACCTATTTACTAATAGAGAATGTGATTATAAACATTCTATAAAATTCTCAAAAGCTTTCTCTTTATTCTGACGACGCTGTTGCTATATTATCAAAGGACAATATACTTGACAAACTATTAAAGCACTTCTTCTCAAAATGTGTCAAGAGAAGCTTCTCAAACTGGACATTGTTAAGTAGGCTCCCTAATGTTTCTTCATAACTTCTGTTCATACCAACTTTTATGCAATAAATCATTTTATTTCCATGTTGATCAAATTGAAAATACTTTGAATCTAAGCTTAAACAACATTTTAAAATGCCGTAGCAAGCTACTAATGAGATTTTAAAGCATCGAAACACCACAAAACCGCCAGTAAATTGAATTTAACTAACAAAAGGAAACTTTATTCCGAACATGCCAATTAACCTGGATATTTAATTGCAGAAAATTATTGCTTAAAATACCCGCACTCTCTTCACTAATTTCCATCTCAGAAAGCTAATCAGCTCATCCTTAGAAAATTAACAATCCTTGTTCAAATTGGAATAATAGTTTCATGAATTTCATGAATAATCAGTAGGTTGGAGGCTGGAAAAACATATGCAACTTGTGGGAGGAATTCTCTCAGCATAAACACTTCACAATGAGGAATGGACCCTATATAAGATCTTGGAAAGACAAATGTCTCTGCAACACGGTTCTGGTGGATGATTATCTAGGTCTTTTCCACTTAGCCAGTAAAATCAAAATGAGAAATGGTCTAAATTATTAGATCAGTAGCAGTTCACCACCAAGTAAATATGCAAGAATGAATTTGTAACACATGCAAAAGCAAAAGTGAGATGTGTTCTAGGTTATTAAATCAAAAGCAATTCACCACCAAGTAAAATATGCAAGAATGAACTTACCACTTCAAGACTGGTGGACTTGCAGATGTTATCCTCAACCTGGAAACTTATAGATGTTAACCGCAACCTAGGCTATTAATTCAGAAGCAGTTCCCCACTGTCAAACCCTTTTTTGCGAACTTCCAGATGTTATTCTGGAGCAAAAGATAATACTGTCACTATAGAAAAATTGAATGTTTGGATGACATTTCAATGAAAAATAAAAGCAGCAATAAGGTAACTCCAAAACCCAAACAGTCATACAAGCGACATTTACTGTGCCACGTAAAATAGGTATTTTTAGAAAATTATTTATGTTCTCAATGCTTTTATTAAGGGGAAAATATCTGCAGTAAGAAGATGGATGCAAGGTTACAAATGCTACGTAGGAGCAAATTGGAAAACACAGTTACATCAAGTCCTCTAATGAATTAATTTAGCTCCTTCAACAAAACATATATCCACTGTTCAAGTAAATACACACACATATGTACAACAACATTATTGTTCTATGAACATACATACACTGAGAGACGTGCATGATACTCTTCTTTGTTAGTCTAACAATTTCTGGGTTATCCTCTATCGTCTTCAGCACCATATAACAGTGTCATTTAGAAAACAAACAAATAAGTAAAAAGATCAAATTTATGACCAGTGAACTGATCTGAGTACTGAGAAGTGAGAAGCATCTTAGAAGACGCAAAACCACGGTATAAAAGGAAGTTATGCAACACCATGGTACCTCATATATCTTGCGGTAAAACACTTCCAGTAATCTTAGTTCAACATCTGGCTGTGATAATTCAACCTGTACCATAACAAGAGATGAGATGAGTATCTTGCAACAGAACAGACAAGTTTGGTTTTTCCATCTCTCACAACGTATGTTGTAGACTTAATACTTATTTGTGGATAGGGGGAGAAAGTTCAAAGGAATCCAGTTCTAAAGCACACGAAAACTCCAAAGTACCTTTGTTTTTAGGTCATTAAGAACATCTCGTATGGTACTTTGGCTTTGGCAATCTGATAGTATGAATAGTCGCCTGAAAATGGTCAATCCAAGATTATATTACCATAATACGAGGTAAAAGTGTGTCATATAAGCATAAAGAATGCCTTTTAGCACTCACTTCATCCTTGACAGCATGACAAAAAGCAACTTTGAGAGTTTTTAAGCCCTGCAGCTCTGGTAAAGGAATATCCAGGATCTCAACATCGGTCTTAATAGAAATCTTAACAGGATCTTCAAATTCAAAATCATTTTGATTTCAGAAACTCGTCTTCCTTCCTTATTCCAATTCTTTTCAACAAAAAAGTGACTTTATAAGATAATAACTATTAGTTGAGTGATTATATGAGAAATCATCCTCGCGGTTGGATGGGATCCCGCAAATTCTAAAATAATCAATTTTACTTAAATTACTCTATCCCCTCAGAATACGTAATTTTGAAATCTAAAAAAGTGATATTCTTTTCAAAATAAAATTATAAAAAAATAGTGTCATATAAAATGAATAGAAAGCTAATACACATACATTTCTTTCTGTGTTTAAAATTGAATCTTAATATTTCAGGAAACAAAAATATCTGGCAAATTGGATGTATGAATACTATATTTTCACTTGGCCTAACTAAGCTACTATTCAAATAAACAAGACTATATATAACTTCTATCATTGAAGTTATAATTTAATGATTAAATCATCAGCAAACACAAAAAGATAAGTATAGTAGCTTAATTAGCTAGACAAACCCATCTACTATTCCCAAGGTTAGCTGGCAATTCACAAAAGTTGAGAGAATGTGAATTCGGTCTGAGGTTCGATCTTTGCACCAAATGAACTATATTTAGTAATTAAGTGGAGAAGGTAAAAGGGCATAGCCCTTATTCCTGAGCTTCTAATTAAGGTCAGGACTGATCTAACGGATTGACTCTAGATGAATTTGTTAATCATCAAAACACATTCTTATTAAACATGCGAAAACATGGGAGAATTGTTTACCTAGTTGACTAAAAAATCAATAAACTCACCATCTATTGAGTTTCAGTACATAGAATCGCCTCTATATGCCAACCCACAATATTGTACACCATATTTAATTGATTGGAAATTAAAGAAGCCCATCTTTACAAGTAACAAATAAGTACCCTAAACACCAAGTTCCGCTAAATCGGAAAGTATAAAGAAGAATCACAACTAGAAATTACCTCTCAGGATTTCTATGCTTTCAACGACAACTCAAAGTTCATGAATGAGTTCAAATCGCATAGACCGATCCTCCTGCAAGGGATTGACAGAGCCATGAGTTCAAATTAAATAGTAACCAACAATAACTATTCATTGTCAAATTGACGAATACATAGGAAATCGATAAGAAGATGATGAAGAGAGATAGACAAACACCCCAAGGAATAATATCCAATCTTTTTAGAAAGAGGGAGAGAAACTGAAAACAGAAGTTGTGGTTTCTAATCAAAATCCCAGCAGAAGAAACATGATACCATAAGTAGTAAAGAGCGATTATAATAACTCTTCCCAAAATGAAAGCTAATCAATTAGGGGATAATAGTTTCAGAATTTTTTAAGAAAAGTAGCATATATGCAATGTCGTTTTAATAAATTAGCGGATTAATCAACAAGGTTCATTCAAGTACTAAAGGCAACATTTTCAAAAATGACATTACCTTTCCAAGACAGCATAAGTTGCTGCAAGATTGCTATAGACACCAAAAGTATTTTGACGACAAGGACCACACTCCTGTTTTAGAATATATATCAAGGCAAAGAATTCTGTTTCTTTTTCCATTCAAAGATGATATGTTTTGGAGCATGACAAGATCACACATGCTAGGACTACGTATGTGAATACTATATCGATGGCCTTTTCTGAAGAGCAAAAGGAAGTAGGAAGGGAAATGGATTAAAACTTCAAAGAAAATTTGTTTATCCATAGTTTACAGTTGTAATACCTCACAGAAATAAATACCATAGCCTTCAGTATTAGTTTATGTGTGTGCATTGTTTCAATGGTCAAGTAATTAAATTTTCTTTGTCTCACTGCTTCTTTGTGTCAAAGCTTATACATACACATACATATTTCTTATTCGCCCTGATTGTAAGATACTTCAAGTCACTAATTTGATAGGAACTCCTAGGAAGGAATAAAGAAGGAAAAACAATACTGAGATTGGGGCCCTATAGTATATAAAACAGTTTTTGGGATGGACGATTTTGATATGATGCTAAAGCATTAGACAATATCAAACTCAACCTCTAAAAGTTGGCTCATAAAGTGAGATTTTTTCAAGACTAAAAATCTAAACTCCCTTTCCATACATAATCTTGAAAAAGAGAAATGTTAGTAAAATTAATTCAAAGAGGCACAAACTTGCAGTTTCAATACCAGAAAGTAGTTCAAGATCCACAAATTAGCACTGCAGATCAGAAAAAAATCAAAAATTCAATCAGTATAATGAGGTCGGAGAAAAAATTCCAATAATGGTTGGTTTAAAATAGAAAGTAGACATTACAAAAAATAATACTAGTAATATGTCATGATATTATATTGAGAATGAAGGGAAAAATAGAGAGGGAAAGAGTCAGGGGAATAAATAAACTTTATTGAGTTTCACACCATCACCAATCAAAGATAAAAAAATCTACAACAGTGAATAACGAAATTGACGAACATACAAAATTTATGGTTCGAAGGGTAAAAAGAGGGAGAAGTAATGAGTAGATGCTACTGCGACAGACATATATGTAGCAGTCCAAAAAAAAATTTCAGCTTAATTTCACAATACAAGTTAAAATAATTTCAAAACATATGGTAACAAGTTGCGAAGGAGAAACAATGAAGTATAAAATTAACAAACCCAAAATTTTTTTTCTTTACATATCATTAAGTTTACCTTTTTCGTTGATCTTTACATGACTTTTGAACATGAAGATAGAAAACAATTTCTTTGATGAAGTATCTTTGAAGTGCACGATCGGAGTCCAGAAATATGAAATAACCATATAAAAATTTAAGGAGGAGAGAACAAAAATATGAAAGAACCAAAATAAAATTAAAGGTTCAGAGATTCAGATCCGCATGAAAATATAAATCAAAATTGTACAAGATAAAAGAAAAGCATGAAATTTCTACGCAAGAAGAGATATTTCAACTTTTTTCCTAATTTGGACGCAAGAGCAGAGAAACAGCTAGGAGAAGATGAGGGAAATACCATTAAATTTTTCAATGGCATAGTTGAAACTCGTAATAACTGTTCGATTCACCATGATAAAGTTTCCACGGTATAGCTGAAGCTGAGAAAACCTGACCAAAAATTGCTACACGAAGCGGCGTTGAATATCTTCCAGAGAAAAGAGATATATCTGAAGAGTAAAGATTGAATGAGGATCAGTTATGGAGATGATAGAAAGTTTTGGAACTTTTTTACCAAAGGGCGAAATGGCCATTATGCCCTTGGTCGTCCCTTGCTTGGCTCTTCTATATAGTAGTAATAATATCAATGTCTATAAGGAGGTTACCTATGATGGAACCATTATACACACACTGACAGCAATAGTAGTTGCCCCGGTATAGCTATTTACATTCTGATAAATAGAACTATTAATGTTACACAACATTGACGTCTGAGTAGACGTCACTATCCTAATTTTTTGATGTGGTAACCCTCTATTCTTATCAGCCTGTAAAATATCCATAACGGGTGTTCGAGGTTCACACATTATAGTAGTAATATTAGTAGAAATATCTAGTATTGTCAGTGCATCCTCCAACTTATTCTGCTATCTGTAATCGTGCTTTAGATATGAGTTGTTCAACCTACGCATCAGGCAACCTATGAACTATTCAATTAATTAAAAGTGATAAAAGTGGTTTTCACAATATTATTAAGTTAAAAACAAATAAAGTCGCTCTTAATAACTTCACATAGTTGTCAAATAATTTTACATAATTGTCGAATAAACTTTGATAGTTATTGAGATAAATAGCTGTTGAGACAACTTATACAGTTGTTGGCACAAAAATATTAAAAAAATTATCACTTTTAATTAATTTTTAAATTTAAAAGACTCTACTTAATTAATAAATTTATTTGTCACTTTTTAATTGCATATCCTCGAGAAAAAGGTTACGAGCTGTCGTTGATCTTCTTTTCCAAGCTGCCTACAACAACCGCTATAATGTCGATGTCGCCCAAAATTATACCTCAATAGGAAGGATAATGCGGTCGATGCAAATATAATATCCCAACTAGGTTGGGGTTTATCCTACAGGAAAAACATGAGCAGTTGCTTGCCTTGGTTTAATCCTCGAGCAGTGCAGGAAAGTAAATAAGGGGCGATTTTGTTATCAATAGCAAAGAGTAACCAATTCTTGAGGGCTTTTGAGTTATAATCAATAGGAGACGAACGCTAGGTCTGTGTTACCCCTGGTTTTTCAACTCCGTAGACTTCTCGTGATCAACCTACTCCTTTAGTGCTCTGCATGTAAAGCTTACAAGATAGGTATTAACAGCAGCCTTTTGAGCGCAAAGATAAATTTTACCCTTAGACTTGGTTATAAATTTTACCCTTAGACTTGGTTATCATCGTGGAGTGTTACCTTGTTATCCCTTGCTACAAACTCAATTCACTTGATCCTTAGTTATCGGATCAAGTGATAATATGGAATGCGGGGATATAAGGTAGAGGTAGAAATCCCAAACTACTGTCCTAATCTTCTTTTTCCAATCACAAGCTTCTTGGTTATCGAAAGAATGCGAATACAGGCTTTCATCTCAAGATGTTGCAATTACTTGAAATCAATTGTAGTGAAGAAGAATTAGGACACATGTATAACCCTAGAATATATAAGTGTCACACTTTCTCTATGTAACTAATCCTTCAGGATTCCCACAACCCTAGCTAAGGAGATTAGTCGCTTATGTTTGTGTAAGAAATTATGATTATTAATAATGAACACATAAAATAAATTGCACAAGAATAAGATAAATAACCTCCAAAGTCTTTAATAAAATAAAACCCTCAAATCACAAGAATAATTGTAGAAGTATTTAATTGCGTGTAAAAGAATATCACTACGCGTAACCTAATTAAAGATAAACCCTAGGGCATTTATAGTATCTCAAAATAACATAAAAATCCTATTAAAAATGGGAAAGGTAGAGTTAAGTCGGCAGTCGATACGACTCGATCTTCACTTGTATCCTCAGCTTATGAGTCGTACCCTACCTTGTCGTAACCATTCCAGTGTCTAATCTTCCCATGGCTTCAATTCTCTGTTCAGCTTACGACTTCGGCTTACGAGTCGTAACTACGTATACGAATCATATCCTTGATCTGTATCCACCTGAGACTTCAGTAATTTTTGATCTTGAACAATGGTTGGTATACGATATCCCTATATGAGTCGTACTCAAACTTTTGACTCGTATCCTACTGATACTTCAATTCCTGGATAGTAGCTTGGATGCTGTTATGCTCACGGATTCAGCATAGGATTCGTATCCTGCCTAACGACTGGGATACTTAAGTCGTATCTTCTTCATACTTGGTTTCTTGATTTGACTTTTGGTTTTGTTCCTTATACGATTCAGCATACGAGTTGTAACGAATGGTTACGACTCAATAGTAGACTCGTATATAGATCGGAGTAGGTTTTTTTCAGGCATTTTTCTCCTCTTTTCATTCAAATAATGTTATAAACCTGTTTTACCTACAATTCGCATCAAAGTGCATTATATCTAACAAAATAACCTAAGTTCATGCATAAATTCCTAGTTTTAAGCATCAAAAGTATCATGTTCCACGCCACATCATGTGTTAATTTTACTGGTTGTAAAGTTTTAAAACATATAAGAAATTTTAAACTTTCGTGATTTAAATTTTAAGTTAAATAATAGGTATATTATTGTTGTAAAACCATGTTAGCTCCAGAATGTGGTTTCGGAAAAATCCCGAAGACCCCTTTGGGAGATTTCCAACTTAGCATATTTCATTAGTGGCACCTAATACAAGCCAAATTTCCTACAGACATTTGGATGGGACACGTATGATGCTCGAGGTGCTTGATGACACCTTAGTGCTTTTAAAAGATGTCACATGGGTGAACATTACCATTATGGAGGGTCAAAGGACTTTGACGAGGTCGAAAGAGTTCAAAATGGGGCTAAAAAGTCCTTGGAAGGGACATGCATGAAGGCACTTTGGATCTGCCTTTGATCCACTCTAGCCTTTCAAGAGCGGGTCAAAACAGTCCCTAGTAGGCCTTTTCTTGCATTTGGGTCACTTTTAGGCCCTAATTATGTAATATTTATCTAAACTATAAATACTTGATAGCTAGTCTTATTTCCTTAGTTAGTTTTATTTAATAATATTGGTGAATTCATGAAAACTCCATTGAGAGTGTTGAGTGTTTGGAAAAGCCAATATTGAACCTTGTTTAGAAACGGTGGTTGTAAGGAAGATTCGATCCCCCTTTCGATCAACATAAGAGCTAGATGCTCGTTGGTAATCAATTCGGGAGGTCTATGGGTTTGATACACCCTTTGGTTTTCCTTTTATTATCTTCTTGTGCCTATTTTTCTATCATCTATTCTTTTTTATCCTTTTACTTTTTGTGTATTAATTTCATTGTTTCGTTAGTATTTGTGTTTGTTCTCGTCATTGTAGATTACTGTCGTATCATTTAATATCAGAGCGGAGCTTGGTTTCGTTCCTACAAAGTCAATGTTGGATTTGTTATGTTGAAAATCAATAAAAAAATGGTGTCAAAAATTAAAAATCCCCCCAAAAATTCATTATCCATATTTTTGTTCTTAGGTCAAATTTTGAGTTTTTGATTTTGTGTTTTCCTTGTGTTTCTAGTGTTAGATTTGTGCTCTCTAATACTCTACGAGTTAATAAATCAAATTTGAGCCAAATCAAAGCTTATTTGAGTGTTCTATCCTTGTTGCAAGCTTGGATTAAAGATTTTGCAGTTGGTTGCTAGATTTGAAGTGTTGGGTGAGGAATTTGGGCAAAATTACGTCTGGAATGAGTTGAGAATGTTGAAAAGTGTTTACGTTTAAAATTTTAACTCATTTCGAGCTTTAGTGAAAAATTTAGAAAGATTGATGTTCTTGGTGTGTTCTTGAAGAAATTGCTATCTTCATGTTGAATTTTTCAAAAAATTTTGGCATTTAATCCAAATAAAAGGAAGAAAAGTAGTGAAAAAGTGTTTGAACTTGGGCATTTAAGGATATTCCAACAAAAGAGGACACAAAGGACATTAAGAAGGGCATTTTTGGCAATTCATCAAGCATGGGGCAGCCAACGTGTGCCCAAGTTGCGCTGGAGGTGCTGCAGCCTGAGACCAGTAACCAGCCCCTCACTTGATCCCAAAGTACACTAGACCTGCACCTAACCTGCTGGAGTAGGTCCCCAAATTTTGGTCAAGGCAGACCAACGCATTTCAACCTCCAAAACACATTTCAAGACTACCCAATGCCAAATTGAGTTTCCAAATGTATTTTAACACTCCTAAACTCCAATTTGCTTAAGGTTTGATCCATTATTTTTAGTTTATTGATTCCTAAGCTCTTTTATCATCAACTAGTAATTCGTCTACTAAGTTGATCAATTAGTTCTTGAGTCTGAATTCTTTCATCCTCCTCTTTCTTTTGAGCTTTTCTAGTTTTTATTTTTTTTGTAACTTTTTTATTAAAGTTTGTAAATAGTTATTATTTCTTTGAGACGTTCAAGCAAGAATCCACTTCGGCCGCAAGTAGAGATTGACAACTTATTTATCACCATTAACAACTTATTTATCACCAGAGTATAAGCAATTTTAAACATTTGCTGCTCCAATTGTGAGGATTACAAAGGTGAGTGTAACGTCCCAAGTCTGCACCTCGGATGCCACACGGTGCTTACAACCCCGAAGGACCACAAGCTAACCCATGACTAGTACCTGTTGTGAGCACCAAGAAATAATACTGAAACTAAAATATATAAGTTGGATGTAAATGCCATAAGGTTCAAACAATCTGAAATCAAATACTCAATACTAATGGAAATACTATAACAATATCTAAAAACTGAATATTGTCTGAACTAATTTAGTCTGAAAAGGCTCTATCTGAACTATCTGAATATGGAGTTGAAAGGACAAGCCCCCAGCTAACTTCGGCTACTAAAATACTAAATTTACTATAATACTGAAATAAAAGAATATCCTCGATAGTTGAGGACTCACTACTATAATCTGATACTACTGACTGAATCTGGCTAAGCGCAGTCAGGAACCTGAGCATCCGAACCTATGATATCAGACATCATATACAAAAAAAAGGTATGTGTCAGTACGTGGAATATATTGGTATACTAGATGAGGAAGGCTGAATGCAAGGGTTCATATGCATGAACAATAATTGGCTAGATGTTATAAAGTAACTGAATAAGAGTACATGGGTAACTGAAACTACTGTAAAACATTGAGTATGCAATACTGCGTATATACATATTTGCTGTATCTGAGGTCTGTACTGAAACTGAGTACTGAGTTCTAATAACTGAGTAACTGATATCTGAGATTTCTGATAACTGTATTACTGATAACTAAGTGATTACTTCTGATAATCCTAATTCTATAGAACTGAACTGAGTTCTATGCTGAGACAAAAACTGAAACTGTGGGAGGTAATCATCTAACCGACATGCCTCTTTCTGAACTAATTGGGGTCACACCTGTAACCCCAGTTGGCAGGGTGTCATTACCGTGCCACAAGTAAAGACAAGATGAAGAGTCACCCTTATCTGGCAGGTGCCCTGAATAAGAATGGTGGTACCCTCAACTGGCAGGTAGAACACCTTATCAACCCTCAACTAGCAGGTTGATATCTCAACCTACGCTGGCTACGTAGTTCTAGAATGCAAGGACTGTTTCTAAGGATCACACCCTCTACTGGCAGGTGAGCCCCCATACTTGGGTTCACTCGGTGTTATATCCCACTCTCAACTGAATATATACTGAACTGATTGCTAAACTATACTAGGATGGGCTGAACTATTACTGATTATGTTAACTGACTGAACTGGACTAAGTTCATTGAGTTTAACTGACTTCTGTACTGACTGAGTACTACTGATCGTGATATTACTGAGACTCTTCTGTAACTACTGTAGTTCTGGGTAAACAACTAGATTTTCGAATATTAAATACCCTCAGGACTCGATAATATTGGAAAGTAAAGCATGATATGATCTTGAAAAGCATGATAATAGATACTTGTTAACAATATATTCACTTAGACATTTTGTCAAACACTTGACATACATGAACTTGTACATGAATGAAAACACATAATAACATGTCATGATAGCACTATCCAATTCACACGAGCATTTTATCAAACACTTGGGAAGCATGATTATCTCATATAACAATAAACATATAATAATATCATGGCTACTAATTCAACTTGTAGTTCAAGAGTTCAACATGAAGATCACATAAATCAACGCACAAACTATCTAGTTTTCATGAAATTTATAAGTAATCATGGAATTAAAATTTCAAATATCAATTCACACATGAACACAGTCCAATTCCAACATGTAAATCATGAAATTATAAACTTGTAGTTTAAAAAGGGTTCTTGAATTCCAAGGGTGGAAGAAAACCCAAGGATGAACACCTAACATACTTGAGAAGATGAGTTCTTGGAGGATTATTCTTGATTCTTGAAGCTAGGGTTTTGTTGATTTGAGAGAGAATAACTTAATCTTGAGAGAAAGCGAGTGAATAATGAAATAATGAGCAATTAGTGCTCTTTTAGGGCTTAATTTTGTGTTTAGGACTGATTAGGGCTGTGGAAAAATACCAAATTGCCCCTGGAAAGTTATTAAAATTCATCACTGAAAATCCCAATTTTGGGCTTCACCATGATGTTGTGGCATCGCGGTGAGCCATTGGAATTTGGCTGCAAACTGCTTAAAAAGGACAAGCCTGAAATTGCCCCTTGGCGCGATGCGCCATGATCGCGGAGTCACACTAGAAAGTGACAACAGAAAAACTGGGCATTGGCACGACGCGATGAAATCACGTTGCCTCACTGGAAATTGACAAGTGGTAACTGGTACTTTGGCATGACGTGGGCTTATCGTAATGGCACACTGGTAAATGACAATTTCCATTTGGACCCTTAGCGCGATGCGGTGATGTACCAATTGGCACACTGCTTTAAAAAAACTACTCTAACTCTTCACCCGGGTATCGGATTTGGGCAAACTTTATATCATTGGAAAGCTAACTGAATTTCCTACTTAATGGAAAGTCTTAAACTTAAAAATTCTGAGTATTTTAAAAAATTTATATAGATATACTCATGTACTGAGAGTTAAACTGAGATAGGGAAATATGGAGTATTATAGTGAGATTCTTATGACTGTTGGCGAGGAGCTTTACTACTAATATTATTTGTTCATTGTGTAGGTACAAGGTGATATAAGGAATTATGCCTCAGATAACTTCATATAATTGTGACTACGGCATAGGAGACTATGATTTTGGTGAAGATAGTTATGGTTATAAAGAAGATGAGATTATGGGGGCTATGAATATAGCCATAATCAAGAGATGAATCAAAATAAGGTCTACTATTTTGAAGGAGAATGTGAGATGAATGATGATCCCCTGGTTCTTATAGTGAGTATGGAGATGATGAAGAGCCATATGAGGGTTCTTATAAGAAAGATGGGGCTTGTAAGGAGTATTATACGTCCCACTCTAAGCATAGAGGTGATATAAGGTATAACCCATTCATTTACAAATATTATAAAGATCACGGTGAGAATGTATGTAAGGATTGTGAAGTTTAGTATTCCTTGTCTTGTAGTGCTTCTTATCAGGGTTGAATTAATATGAATGGTTATACCAACTATAGTAGAGGTTGCTTCATGAGAATGAAAGAGTGTGCATCTCCAAAGCTAGGGGTACTACATATTCTTCTTCTTATCCTAGTGCCCAAACACATGGAAATAAGAACCAAGGTAGAAATGGAGGGTATAGTAGGAGTTAAGATCTTCCTACCCTTCCTATCTTCAAAGGAGAGCAGGATCCTAAAATTTATCTTGATTGGGAATGGCAATGTGAAAGGATCTTCAATGATTATAATATGATAAAAGTAGAACAAGCTACATATGCCCTTAAACACATTCAAGGTGTGATATCGAGATGGTGGGAACTTTCAAGAAAGTACGATAAAACATGGAGTGCCTTGAAGGAATTCACAAGGTCTATTTTTGTACCCAAAAGGGTATATAAAGCTCTACAATCTTGATCCGATAATACAAGTAAGCGCAAGGAAGGTAGATATTTATAGGGTCCGCGGATGCATTCTTATCCTTGATGGTTGGTGTTATTTAAACTACATCAGTCCTTCTATGATTGACTATCTAGGGATATCTCAAGAGTCCTTGTTTTTCCATACTTCTTGGAAGGCTATAGGGTTTCTGAGATAGTAAAGTTTTCCTTCTCCCGAGATGGGTACTATGAGGAGGTTTGGTGTGATATCTTTTCCTTGGAATTTGGACACATGCTTAGGTGCCAATTAGTTTGCACAACATAGAGTTCCAAATGAGAAAATTGGCCTAAAATTGTGATAGACCAATGGGGAAATCATGTTTTCCACCTACCCTTCCCAAATCTTAAGGAAATGTGACAACTTACTCTAAGTCTAATGAAAATGAGAGACGATTGACAGGAGTAAAAGGGTGCAAGATGGAAACCTAAGAGAGGAAAAATGAGAGGTTAAGAGAAGTGGAGTGAGGGGGTTTCCACCAAATCAATCTGATGGTGTTTGTCTTCTTTTAGTAAGGACATGTGTGTAGGTAGCAACATGGCAAGTGGAGGAGAACAAGTGTCAATGAGAAGGTCCCCTTTGAAGATTTAACGAGGTTAATCTTAGATGTTTCTAAAGCTTATGAAGGACCTTCACACCAAGGTAAAGAAGAATATTCTCAAGAGCTTTAAGGTAACATAGCTAACTCTTGCACTTTAGTACATGCGAATGATCATTGTGTGGCTAGTAGCCTATTGAGAGTGAGTAGTAGCTTGCCTATATGTGAGTCTCATAATTCTTCACCTCTTATTGATAATGTACATGTTGAGAGTGTGGATACACTAGTTAATCCTATTGATAACCGAATTGACTCTTCTTGTAAAATCAATTTGAGTCCACCTAGTGTTGAAGCCAATGTGATGAGTGGTGGTACATTGTCTTGTGAAAATTGTATTGATCAACTTGAGTGTAAAAGTAGTCCACTATTTGAGGATGTTTGTAATGTGATTAATGAGCCTTGAGTGAGTGATGATGTTAAAAATGTTGGTCAATTAAATAGGAGTGATCCTTTTGAGCATGTCTCTTAATGAAGTTCCTATTGTTTGTTTTGCTCATAAGGATGATTATGTGTTTAAAACTACTTTGAGACATGATAGCTGTCTTTTTGAAAGTGAACTTACATGTTATAATTCTTCTTTAAGGATTGGTCTTTCTCTCTTTAAGTACAATATCTTGTTTGAAGATGATAAAATCACTCGGTGTGGATAATGTTGATGATGTAGCTCATCTTGAGGGCTTTACTCTATATGAAAACCCACTGTGGTGTGATAACATTTCTCCTAAAGATGGAAATCTCTTCTTGGAAGATGAGAGTACTCTTAAGGGAAAGGAATGTGAAGGATTGAAAGGTGATCTTTGTGTACCCATTGCCTACTCTTCTTTGAATGTTCCGATTCTTAAACATACCCTTGATGATGTTCTTAGGCATCATAGTGAGCATGTTCTTGAGGATACCTTAGATAAAATCAATTTTCATGACGCCTTTCTTTACTCTCTATTTTCTTTTGAAGATGTTTATTTTAGTGTAGAGAGTATGTCCTTTTGTACTGGTTATACCTTTAGGGGAAAAGAGTGTAGTCTAGACCCTTGTCTATGGCCACTCTATCCATTTGACTCCGATGATAAATTTGGATGTGGTGATTATTGTACATCCAATTTGGTGCTTGGTCAAAATGACAAACAAAGCTCGAATAAGGATGTTGGCATCCTTCCCTATGATAGAAAGTCTTTATTGGGGATTCATAATCCACTTGATGGACCCTTATTATGTAAGGGAGAGATCTCCAACAAAGATAAGAGCTCTTTAAAGAAGGGGGTCAATGAAAGATTCGAGAGAGTTCACTATGGTGTTTTTCCATTCTTGACCAAGGTTTCATTACTTGTAGGTCAACGAGTGATTCTTCTTTTAAAAACACTTTTGTTGAACCCCATTTATGTGATACCCTTCTTCATCACTTGTGTAACATTGATGACACTTTTCTTAAAGAAATTTGTTTGAAAGGGAAAGGTTCTTTGAGCTTAAATATTTTGATTCCACACTGACGTGCATTATGTGTCAAATCTTTTGAGCCAAATGACATTCTTATAGATAATAGCACCTTGAATGGTGGATTTATGCTTGATTCCTTTTTATACTACATTTTTTTCTTATAATGATGTCCATACTAGTCTAAGAAATGTCTTATTAGGGGTAGGAAACTAGTTGGTTGGTACACTTGGTTGAACAAAAATGGTTTATGGGTTATTCACATCTTTGACCCTAGAAAACCCTTGTTGATTGATGAACCATTGGTGGTACTATTTTTGATGTGGCCTCTTGAAGAAATAATGAAGCAATTGTGTCTTATGGCTCCTAAGATAAATGTGGTCTTACTTTCTTGGCTTGTTGATGTCATTATGACCTTTGTAGTTTCCTTATCTCTTAATATTTTTCATAGCCAATTCGTTTGTAACCTTTCAATAAGCTTTTCATGATTAAAATAAAGGATCCTTGGTTATATCTTAAGTGTGTGTAACCTTGTCATGATGCTATGATTATTTGTGCTTATCTAACCCTCATGTAATGAGGATGTTGGATTTGTTTATCCTTTATTTGGTTTTGCAAGGTTTGGATTCGAGGTTTAATCCTTGTCAAGAAGGGGAGGATGATACAAGCCAAGTTTTTTTCGAACCTTTGGATGGGACACGTATGATGCTCAAGGTGCTTGATGACTCCTTAGTGCTATTAAAAGATGCCACATGAATGAAGATTACCATCAAAGAGGGTCAAAGGACTTTAACGAGGTCAAAGGAGTGCAAAACGGGGCTCGAAAGTCCCTTGGAAGGGACATGTACCCAAGGCGTTTTGGATCTGTCTTTGATCCACTCTAGAATTTTGAAAGTGGGTCAAAACAACCTCCAGTGTGCCTTTTCTTGCATTAGGGTCATTTTGGGCCCTAATTAGGTAATATTTAGCCAACTATAAATACTCGGTAATTAGGCTTATTTCCTTAGTTAGTTTTGTTTAATGATGATGATTAATTCATGAAAGCTCCATAGGGAGTGTTGAGTGCTTGGAAAAGCCAATGTTGAACCTTGTTTAGAAATGGTGGTTGTAAGGGAGATCTGATCCCCCTGTCGGTCAACATAAGAGCTAGGTGCTCGTAGGTAATCAATAAGGGAGGTCTTTGGGTTTGATACACCTTTTGGTTGCCCTTTTGTTATCTTTTTGTATCTATCTTTCTATCATCTAACCTTTTTATCCTCATACTTTCCATTTGTTAATTTAGTTGTTTCTTTAGTATTTGTGTTTGTTCTCGTCATTGTAGATTACTTTCGTATCAGCACTCGTGGGTTAATTTTTGATCTGGAGTATAAAATTATAGTATAGATAGTATTATTTTTGTCTTAATAAGTAGATTACTATTTTAAAAGCTTCGAGACAGGCGAAAGTGTTGCGGCCTACCGCACATGCAAGTGTACGCGGTTTGATAAGTAATATGTGGTTCTTTAAGAGCCGAATATCAAACTCACAAGGACTAATAGTTTAGATATTCATGTAATTGAATCGTTAATAATATTTTAAATAGGTGTTGTGATATATCAAGATGATTCATGAAATTCTAGCAAACTAATAGTAAGCAGAGGTAATAAAATGTAGCAATCGTAATTTCAGTATGGTTGTAGTTAATATCGAGGGAAAACTTCAGGCTCAAGGCTCTTATTGTAATCATCTATATTGTTAGTCTCTTGTTGGTTACGTTGTATATTGAGTTGTTGATTCACAAGGTTGATAATATTATTATGATCTTTCGAACCTCTAATCATCTACCTAAAAGGATATCACAACTACATGATTAAGCGGGGATGCAATAATCCAATTTAGATGCATTTGACTATCTTCCTGTATTTGAACCAAATAAGGCATTCTAAGTATATTCCTATCCTAGACGCGAATCAAATCCTTTCTTTGTAAAGATGAGAACTTGTTCCTCAACTCCTTGTTCTATCCTAGTAATTCTTCTTTCGGGTTCACAAAAGGATTATAGATATATTTTAATATTGGTCAAGCATCAAAATAGTAAAAAGGAGAGTTTGAGAACAACTAATGTGATAATTCAATGTTTAAACAACTTGAGAATACGAAATACAATCATGCGTTTGGCCCCAACCTTAGAACAAAGGTTTTTAGCCACTCATGTTTGAAATCAACATTATAAAATTCAAAGTATTTATACAATAACCAAAATAGAAGAGAATAGTGGTGAATTAAACCCTAAATCCAAGCCCTGGTGTGTTTCTCTATGTTTCTAGACATACGTAATGATAATTATAAAATAAAACAAGTTTCCTATTTATAGAAGAGTGTAAAAAGCAACAGAAAAACTCCCTCCGTTGCACTTTAAAATCATGGCAGCTTTGTGGAACTCCAAAATTGCACAGGCTCTTTGTTTCTTGCAAACTTATTTTTTGGCCATCTTTATGCCACGCCGATAAAAGGAGCTTAGCTTTTATGGAAAGAGGCATGTTTTAACTTCCAATTTTTCAATTTTAACGACCTAAAATTTGATGAAATATGTGATATTTGTGATTTTGTGCGATTTTACTATTTTACTCCTCTTTGTAGTTGCCTTTATGTACTTTTGGAGTGGGGGAGGGGGGTGATTAGCACGGTTTTCGTTGCGTTTTGATGCCTTTTGTGCGATATTGTGATTTTTGGTGGCTTTGAGAGCCATTTTTTGGACTTCTGTAGATATCTTTTGATCCGTGCGATAGATTGCTGAACGAACATCGCCAACAACTCTCAAATAACAATTTTAGGCTAGGTAGACCTTTGGTTTGGGTCTCCATGCACCCGAGTTCATTTCGACCTGTTGGTCGAAAAGTTAAAAAATTTAAAATATGGGCGTGGTACCCACATTTGGTCGAATTTCCTCAGATGGAAAATCCGACTTCACCGATGTGTCTAGAACGTTGATTTTAGTTTGGTAGCATGTTTGGGTGATTTTACGACTTTTAAATCTCGTTTTGGAATTCGATTTAGAAAATTGTGATTTTGGATTTCGGGAGTCAACTCTTTGAAAACCACATTTGCCATTAAATCCGGAGCGTCGAATGTAGTGTGGTTGTATAGTTTGTTTGATATGTCAAGCTTTGAATGAATCTCGAGTATCCCGTAGAAGTCTATTTTTAAAAAATCTGCCATACAAAAATAGCTTTTACCCCTCTTTTTCACCCATTTTGCCCATTCTTTCACCTTGCCTCTTCAAGTTAAAACTTAAAATAATGCGAGATATTTAAAATGTAGCTTGTGAGAGCTCGAAAAGCTATATTAATATCTATTTCTTGATTCTATTACGGATTTAAGGTGAGATTTCATCCTTTTCTACTCTAATCCCTTGATTAATTTCTCAAAACTCCAAAAACCTTAGGGCTTGATATTAAACCTCAATTTCACTCTTTTTCACTTGAATAATCTTTTAATGTTATAATCACTAGTTTTTCATCAATTTATCTCCAAAACAACTAAAATCTTGATTTTAACACGAATTTCATAGATTTTACCTGGTAAAGCTCAAAAATAGTTTTTCTTCAATTTGAACCTTGTTTTTAACTCGATTTGACTTGGATTTTCAGTTGTAGATTCCTAGAGGAATGGAAAACATGTTTTTGTAATAAAGTTTTGATTTTGTCCTTTTTCAGAAACCAGTTTTGGGGATTCGTTTTGACCCCGACCAAAAGTAAGAAATAACATTATTGTTGAATTTGTTTTGACGCATATCTTCTATATTTCTTAGTTTTAATTGATTTTGGGATCATTCACGAGGAGTAGGACTTCGGAATTGAAGTTTAGTGAACTATATTTCAAGGCATCATTGCAAACTTGGAAAAATTTCTAAGTTGTTGGTACTGGTGCCATGGCGATCGGACAGGGATCACCATGATCGCACCATGGTGATCGCGACATGGCGATTTCCTAGTGATGGCGATCGCGACATCTCTTTGCCTGAAGGGTCTATAAATAGACCCCAATGTCACGAATTTGGGAATTTCCTCTTCATCCTTGAGACCTAAAAACCCTAAATGGGTATGAAGACTCAAAATTGAGTCTTTTGGGTGACTTAGGAGCTTGCTAAACATCTTTTATCGTGATTTTCATCCAAATTAAGGTAAGATTTCATCACTTTATTGATGAATTTCTTAGTTTTTGACTCGAAACCCCACATTTACTTAGGGCTTGATTTTAGCCCAAAGTTTACTTGGTTTACACCTATTTTTGAGGGTGTTGATTCCATAAGCTTGATATCATGTTGGGTTGGCCTTGAAAACGTATTTTTTGTACATAGGACCCACTTGGGGTTTTTGGTGTCGTTTTTGGACCCGAAGCACAATGATGCAAAATGGGCATCGTTATTCTTGTATTGATGAGTAGATTATGATTTTCATAATGTGATGGATTTGGGATTATGAAGTGAAGAAGAGCATGTGGTGAATGAAGTAAAGTTTTGTGGGTCATCTTTGAGGTAGGCTTGACATGATCCGAACCAGGGCCTTGTCGGAATGGGCATCCCAAGTCCAACCAGGACTGAAGACCACCCCCGTTACCCAACCCAATCGACCAATGCATATCTTGAGTCGGATGAATTATGAACATACAACAAGATAGCATCATTGCATAATCCAAGACTCTAAGATAGGTTTATATTTGTGACCACCCAACGAGTCAAACCATCCGATACCCACCCGATAACCGATACCAACAAAGCCATGATCCAGAACCATAACCATATGAGTTTTATAATTGTTATATATAATCCAAAAATAAAAGAGGATGGAACAACCAACAATACAGTCAACTAGTGTCATTCCCAATACCAATACCGATACCAATACTAAGGCTAACACCAATACCGATCCCACCGATACTAACCCATAGTAGTTCCACAAAAGACTCTAACCAAAAGAAAACCAATATCCAGTTGGGACATGCCTCCAACCATAGCCAAAACCAATATCCATAAGGTGACCAACGTATATGAAAATGTCCATAACCTGAAATGGATCCTTCCAGAAAGATGGAAGCTCACCACTCCAATCCAAAAGCAGAATCGATCACTATGCGGGATGAGTAGAACGGCTGGTTCCTACATCATGTGGGGATATAGCCGCCCGAAGATGGTTAGTGGGTGAACGCTAGCATGAACTCAGGATAAGGATAAAATAATGTCATCCAGTAAAATTAAGTAAACCAACCATATACATTCAAACCATATATATATATGTATATATATATATATATATATATATATATATATATATATATATATATATATATATAAAACCATGCCGGGAAAGGGAGCCAGGTTTAGCATGCATTTAAAATATTTAACCTGGGTATGTGTAGCTTAACCTTCCTTAACTACCCACGGGTCCAGTGTAACCCCCTTAATTGGTGCCGATACGTGTAGCGGCATGAATCGGAGATACCACATGAGTAGGGGATTCTCAAGTACCCTTAGCTCTCCATGATACATATGTACAGTGTAATTAGAGGATTCCCGCGTACCTCATAGTATTATATATGGTAGCCATGACCAACCCCTCATGTCGGCAAACATGAGTTTCCAGTATTCGTTCATTAAACTCCCACCTTCATGGTTAGCTATCACACCCCGCCATTATTGACCAATTTAAACCATTCCCAACCAACCAATCTATTATGCCATTTATTATTAACCAAGGCTATTAATATTGGTATCATCATACCGACTATAACTTGCAAGTATTGCCCTTAGCCAAACCCTTTAAGGTAAAGGGATTCTCGTGTACCTATTTACCAAGTTAACTTGGGGGAGTCCCATGTACCCCACAAGTGTTCCATTATGTTTGCTTGGGGGATTCCATTGTACCTCACAAGGAGTTCAATTAACCATAACCATAACCACCAAATCATTTCATTTAACCATTCCAAACAATTTAAACCATTTAGAGTTACATTACCAAACCATCCCACACAATAGTTCCATTAAAAATCCAATAATATAGTAAAAGCATTACCATATGCATTTTATCAAACATGTTTAGGGCTTAGTATTTCCAAAACCAAAGCCAATTACCATATGACCATTCCTATGCAACCAATTATCCAAAACCACCATTTAAGCACATAATAACATAATTAAAACATGGGAAAACCATTACCAAGTATTTTAACCAAAACCCCAACTCATATTTGAAAAACCCAAAACCATACAATAAATCATGCCATGAAAACATTGTATAAAACTATACATTTAGTTGGAACTAACAAAGAGGGAAGAGTACATGCCTTAATTGAGAAGATAATGGAGAGAGATCACCAACACACACCCCAAATTAATCCTTAAGATAAAACCTAGCTTCCTTTATCCAATAACTTTAGAGAGGATTAGAGAGTGTTAAGTGTTAATGAAAAGAATAATAGGGAAAATAACCTCCCAAGTGAGTTAAAAGTATGTGTCCTTATTAGGTTAAGTGGAGAAATGTCTAGATTGCCCTCTCTTAAACTCATAAAATTCTCATCATATAGTATGACTAACCATATCAGTCATACCCTCCAATATGAGTGGTACCCACCACTCGTACCCTAGACCTCTATCTTGGACACCCAACACTATCCAAGGTACGAATTACCCAAACTAAGTCATACCTAACACATACAACTAGTACCCTTGACTTGTACCCCTGTCAAAATAGGATCATAAGAGGTTTGAACATTGTCCACCATACGAGTCCATGGTAAGACTCGTACCCTAGGTTATAACTCATAGTAGGCCACTCGTACTAAGATCCAAGTTAAGCTACTAAGTCTAAGATTTTGTGAAGGAAAGCCCCCAAACCAAATGACCCGTATCCAACCATACGACTCGTACCCACCAAGTCGTACACATTCCAGAAACCAATCCAACCCACCAACCAATACTGTTCAACATACGACTAACCCAAACGAACCGTACCCCAATATACGACTGGTACCCCTTAGTTGTATCTTGTCCAAATACCAGAAATCTAGGATATTTTCTAAGGTTAGAAAATCTAGGGTGTTATAGTCTCCCTCACTAGAAACATTCATCCCTGAATGACGGACAAGGTCGGGTAACCACATGCATGATTCATTTGCATTATCAAATATCAAATCCAACCTTTAACCAAGTTAGAAAATAAATATGCAAAGATATTAATCTTTCCTTTAACAAAGTTTGAAAATAAAAGTATGTTGAAGAACGCATACCTTTCGCACTAATTCCAGGAGTAGAAAATAGATGCGGATACTTGGACTTCATGTCCTCTTCCGCTTCCCATGTAGCCTCTTCCACCTTGTGATTTTTTCATAGAACCTTAACCTAGGCCATATCCTTGGTCCGTAACTGACGAACCTGCTAATCCAATATCTCAACCGAGACCTCTTTATAAGACAGAGAATCTGAGATACCCAATCCTTCTATGGGAACAACTAAAAAAGGATCTCCAATGCACTTCCTTAACATAGAGATGTGAAATACCGGATGAACAGAGCTTAAACTAGAAGGCAACTCCAATTCATAAGCTACATTACCAACCCTCTACAAAACCGCATAAGGACCAACAAATCGGGGATTGAGCTTTCTTTTTTTACCAAACAGCATTATTCCCTTCATGGGATATACCTTTAGGAATACCTAATCCCCAACCTCAAACTCGAAGTCTCTATGCCTTACATCCACATAAGACTTTTGGCGACTTTGGGCAACCTTAAGTCTATCTTGAATCACCTTTAATTTTTTTCATAGCCTAATAAACCAAATCTAGACCAAACATGTCCACCTTACCAAGCTCAAACTAGCTAATATGAGATCTACACCTCCTACCATACAATGCCACAAAAGAGGACTATTTCACTACTAGAATAGTAACTATTATTGTAAGAAAACTCTACCAAAGGTAGATGTTTAACCCAATTGCCACCATAATTAATCACGTACGCCCGAAGCATATCCTCTAACATCTGAATAGTCCTCTCTGCTTGCCCATGCGTTTAAGGATGAAAAGTAGTACTCAGACTAACCTTAGTCCCTAATCCTTTCTGGAAAGACCAACATAAATGAGATGAAAACTTTGTACCACGATCAAAGATAATTGAAACAGGTACCCCATGCAGCTTCATAAACTCCTGAAGATACAACATCGCATAATCCTTCACCGAAAAGGTAGTCCTCACTGCCAAGAATTGAGCAGACTTTGCCATTCTATCCACGATGACCCAAATCGAATCAAATTGGTTCTGAGACCAAGGAAGATTGATAATGAAATCCATTTTAATTACCTCCCATTTTCATTTGGGCAAATCAATTTCTTGATACAACTCACCAGATCTCATGTGCTCAACTTTGACTTGTTGGCAAATTATACAATTGGCTACAAAATTGCCATATCCCTTTTCATACCATTCCACCAATACATTTCCTTGAGACCATGATATATTTTTGTCGAACCGGGATGAACAACATTGGATGATTCATTCCCCTCAGTCAAAACCCTTTGTCATAAACCGTCGATAATAGGAACAAACAACCTCCCTTTGTACCATAAAGTACTATCACCACCAATCTCACCATTACTTTTTTCCCACCAACATCACTCTTAATTTTTATCAAGACAGGATCTAGCACTTGCTTCTCCTTGATCTCTGCACAAAGAGATGACCTAACTACTTCCTGTACCATCACACCACCATCCTTGAAGTCCAAGAGATAAACTCCAAGATTGGCCAAATGGTGAATATCCTTCACCAATTCTCTCTTTACTTTCTCCACATAAACATAACTCCCCATGGACAACCTGCTAAGAGAATCAAAAACCACGTTAGTTTTACCTGGGTGGTAGTAAAGACTCATGTCATAGTCCTTAAAAAGCTCTAACTGTCTTCATTGCCTGAGAGATTTAGCTTCTTCTGAGTGAACACATACTGTAGACTCTTATGATCAAAAAATATGTCCACGTGCACTCCATACAAGTAATGCTGCCAGATTTTGAAAGAAAAATCCTCTGCAACAACTCCAAATCATGGGTAGGATAGTTCCTCTTATGCAACTTTAATTGAATAGAAGCATATGCAATCACCTTCCCATGTTGTATCTAAAAGCAACCAAGTCCCACCTGAGACACATCACTATAAAGCACAAACCCCTCATTGCCTTCAGGAAATGTCAAAACCAAAGCCGAAGTTAGCTTATCCTTAAGCTTCTCGAAACTTCCTTCACACGTATCCGACCAAGAAAATGTTACGTTTTTCTAATTCAACTTAGTCAATGGGGCAGTTATTGTCGAGAAACTTTCCATAAACCACCTATAATACACGGCCAAACCCAAGAAGCTCTGAATATCGGTTGGAGTCGTGGGTCTAGGCCAACTTTTAACCATAGCCACCTTTTACGGATCCACTATGATCCCCTCACTAGAAATAATATGACTCAAGAAAGTTATAGCGTTCAACCAAAACTAACACTTGGGAAGTTGGAATACAACTGTTGTTCCTTCAAGGTTTGCAACACCACACGAAGGTGATTGTCATGATCCACCTCACTTTTAGAATACACCAAGATGTCATCAATAAACACAATGAAAAAAAGATCTAAGAACTACCTGAAAAACTTATTCATCAAATCCATAAACATGTTGCGGCATTAGTCAAGCCAAATGACATCACCAAGAATTCAAGGTGCCTATATTGAGAATGAAAAGTTGTTATCTGTATATCCAACTCCTTAATATTAAGCTGATGATACCCAGACCGAAGATCTATTATAGAAAAGAACTTGGCACCTTGCAACTGATCAAATAAGTCATCTATCATTGGAAGAGGATACTTGTTCTTGACTGTTTCCTTATTCAACTGTCAATAGTCAATGCACATTTGAAGGGAACCATCCTTCTTATGCACAAACAACACTGGTGAACCCCACGGGGACATACAAGGATGAATAAACCCCTTATCCAGAGGATCCTTAAGCTGCTCCTTGAGTTTTCTCAACTTAGCCAAAGCCATTCTATAAGGAGGAATAGATATTGTACGAGTGTCTAGAACCAAATCAATACCAAACTTAATCTCCCTATTCTAAGGAACACCAGGAAGATCATCTAAAAAGACCTCTGGAAACTCACTTTCCACCAGAATTGAATGAAAAGAAGGATCTTCTGAGTTACAACCTTTAACCTAAACCAAGTGATAAAGACACCTTTTGGAGATTAATCTCCGAGCTCTAAGATAAGAAATAAAATTTCTCCTTGGAGTTAGGGAACCATCCCCCACTCCATAACCAATTCACTAAAGGAACATATAGACAACCTTATGGGTCCGATAATCTGAGGACATGTAACAAGAGTGTAACTAATCCATACCCAGAATAATATCAAAATCCACCATATCAAATTCAAATAAATCCACCAAAGTCTCCCTATTACCAACAGATACCACATACTCCCTATAGACTCTTTTAGCAATAATCGAGTCACTGACCAGGCTAGAAATAGAAAATTGATCCAAAATAACCTTAGGATCAAAACCAAAATACACAACCACAAATGGGGTCACATAATAGAAAGTTGACCCTAGATCAAGAAAGCAATACACGTCACGAGAAAAGAGTTGTAACATACCAGTAACCACACTAGGTAATGCGTCAGACTCCTGTCGAGATGTAAGAATATATAACCTATTCCAACTAGTATCGATACCAAAAATAGAAGCAGACGTAGAAGCGCCACCACTAGGTGCAGGAGTAGAAGATGAAGCAACCAAAGCTTTGATTCCTCCCAAAGCACCCTTACCAACCGAACAATTCCTGAGCATATGGCTTGGCTGACCATATTTAAAACACCTGTCCCTTTCTTCATCACAAAAACCCTAATGAAGATGACCATAAAACTAACAAAGAGGGCATGAAGAATCCGAATGAGCCCACTAGCCGGAGATTGGGCACCCTATGCCCGAAAATTATCTCCACCTTACTAACATCTATCACCCAACTACTTTGGGTAAGGAGCACTAACAGAAGAGAAGGATCCAGAACTCCCCCACTTTTTCTTTGACCACTTACCGCTATCCTAACCACCTTTTTGTTACCCACCACCTTGTTCAGAATACCTAAACTTCTTACCCTGCTTTTCCCCAAACTCCGCATGTTTTCTCTTTTCATCCCCCACCTGTTGCATATGAACCACAAACCTTAAAATATCTATATACTTAATCTACAAAGCAGTGTTGCTTTCAAGGATCAAATCCTGAGATAGCTGAAACGTGTACTTTCTGATCCTCGCCCTTATATTGGTCACTAAGTCTGGAGCATACCTTGACAGCTGATGAAACTTTAAGGCACATTCCTTGACAGACATCTTTCCCTGCTTAAAACTCCTCTATCTTTACTTTTCTCAACTCTTGAGAAAAGAAGCAATCCAGAAAAGTATTTAAGGAAGTCTCTCATAAGGACAACTTTTCAACATCCATATCCCACTCCTCATACCATTGGTATGTAACGTCCTTGAGCTGATAAGCTATAAAATTTACCCATTCCATATTCATGGCCTGCATTACCGTAAAGATTTTATCCATTTCATCTAAGAAACCCTGAGGATCCTTCTCCATTTTTACTTCAGTAAAAGTTGGAGGATTCATTTTCATAAATTGTCCAACCCTTGTGGCCTCAACAGATAAAACACTAGATGCATCCCACTCAGCCTGAGCAGCAACCAACTGAGAAATAGTGTGAATCGATTGACCAAATTCTACATACATCACCTCATCCTGAAGAGAACTAGTAGCACTGATGGAACTTTAAAAATATCAGGGATTGGACCCCTAAACTGAGTATGGATCCCCTGTGTCCCTTCTACGTTATCCCCAAATGGGACAAAAGAGTTTTTTTGTGTTCCAAATCATCGGGGCATGATCTAAAAAGCAAACATACAAGGATTAGAGAAAATTTCTAGGACTTAGACTCTAAGCTTGAAAATAGAATACCAAGAAAGTGAAATATTCCTAAATACATTATAACCTCTCCCTTATAAGTGTGGTGTGCTATAAACACCTAAGAAAAATCTAATCGACACGACTTTGTGAACTCCGACTGACCATAAACCTAAAGCTCTGATACCAACTTGACATGACCCAAATCAGGGACTTGTTGTAATGGGCATCCCAAGTCCAACAAGGACTGGAGACCGCCCTCATTACCCAACCCAACTGACCTACGTATATCCTGAGTTGGATGAATTTTGAACGTCATTGCATAATCCAAGACCCTAAGATATGTCTATACCTGTGACCACCCAAATGAGTCCAACTATCTGATACCCAACAATAACCAATATCGACCAAACCATGATCCAAAACCAGAACCATGTGAGTTCTATAATAATTATGTATAAACCCAAAATAAAAGAGGATGGAACAACCAATAATATAGTCAACCGGTGTCAGCCCCAATACCAATACCAATACCAATACTAAGGCTAACACCAATATCGATCCCACTCATGCTAACCCATAGTAGTTTCACAAAAGCCTTTAACCAAAAGAAAACCAACATCCGGTTGGGACAGGCCCCCAACCATAGCCAAAACCAATATCCATAAAGTGAACAAAGTATATGAAAATGTCCATAACATGAAATGGAGATTTCTGGAAAGATGGAAGCTAACCAGTTTAATCCAAAAGCTGATCTAAAGTCTGATCACTATGTAGGATGAGTAGAATGGCCGGTTCCTGTATCGCATAGGTATACAGTCACCTAAATATGGGTTAATGGGTGAACTCTAGCATGAACTCAGGATAAGGATAAAATAATATCATCCAGCAAAACCAAGTAAACCAGCAATATACATACATATATAACCATATCATGAAAGGGAACCGGGCTTTGTATGCATTTAAAGCCATTAGCCTTGGTATGTATAGCTTAATCATCCTTAACCATCCATATGACATATAGGTCTGTTGTAACCCCCTGAACGAGCCCTGATGCGTGTAGCGGCATAAATCAAAAATACCACAAGAGTAGGGGATTCCTAAGTACCCCTAACTCTCCTTGACACATATATACAATGTACTTAGAGGATTTCTATAACACCCTAATTTGCTAAACCGAAATGCTACACGGTGCTCATGACCCCAAGGGACCACAAGCTAACCCATGACTGATATCTATACCTGTATACTATAAATCATGACATAATAATGCAGAATACATAGAATTGTACAGCCATAAGGTTCAACTAAATACAATTATGTAGGCAAAAATACCCAAAACAACTCAATCTGAATGTAAGTCTGAACATAAATCTGAAAGCCTCTAAACTATCTAAATAAGGAGTTGAAGGAACATATCTCCAACTAACTTCGTAAAATTGAACTGAAGAAATAAATAAATGAATCAAATCATATTATCCTCGAATCAATGAGGACTCACTGTGTCTCTGCAGTTGGAATGCTACCGCTACTGCTGGGTTGGAGCTCGTGTCTCGGAACCTATGGTGTAACATGAAAAGAAAGCACCATAGCATAAATGCGTCAGTACAACTGAAGTACTGAGTATACGAAGAAGGTAAGCTGAACATAAAGGGTTTCATGCATGAACAACACTGACTGACTAATATTAATGTGGGAGTGCAAACACACATATATAGAAATTGGGACCATAAATACGTGATAGCATGACCTGTAAGCTAATACATGGTTTACTGATAACTGTCATGACTGATACTGAAACTGATAACATGGACGACTGTATTTGACAGTCCTATATATACTGAAATCTAAAGAACGCCCTGAGTTCTTTTACTGAGACTGATAGTAAAACTGTGGGAAGTAGTGTTTAACCGACATGCCCCATGTATGCCGTTATGGCTAAGCTGGGGTCCAATTTCTGCCCTGACTGGAGGGGTGTCAATATCATGCCATGGGTAAGGACAGCCTGTGAATGACCCTTATCTGGCGGGTACTCAATGAGAACGGTGGAAATGCTAAACTGACAGGTTAAGCCACCTCATCAACCCTAATCTGATGGGTTAAGATGTCTCAACCTACGCTGGCTACGTAGTTCTGGAACACAAGGATAACTACTAAGAATCACACCCTGAACTGGCGGGTGAGTTCCCATCCTTGGGTTCACTCGGTGCTAACCTCTACTTCTATATGGAGGGACTGAACATGAATAACTGACTGTGCATGACTTAATCTTACTGAATTCCATTGACTGGTGGAATGTTACTGATATTTGACACCTGACTAATATCATGAGGTTTTCCTAAGTCACATGACTGACTGAAGTCTATAGAATCATAGCTTGAGTTCGGATATCATGAAACATGACGTGGATCTAGGCACACAGCTATAGTTTCGGGTACAAGTACTCCCAGGACTCGATGGAAGGAAATTGACACACATGATTGACTTGATCATAAGAGTAGAGTCCATAATTTATATTATCATAAGTAGGGATCTCATACTAAGCATGGTTATCAACAATGTATTGTATGGAAAGGATTTCATATCGCATGGAAGTACTTGCACAATCTTAATATCATGTTCATTGCATAATCATATTGGCAACACATACCAATAGCATGGAAGTTCATGTGGATTGCATGGTTATCATACATCTTGG